>NC_029790.2:50035298-50061578 GCF_000816755.2 Arachis ipaensis | reverse complement strand
ACTGGGAAGGATGAGGATGAATCCATCATCCTTGGAAGACCCTTCCTAGCCACAGCAAGAGCTATGATTGATGTGGATAGAGGAGAGTTGGTCCTTCAACTGAATGAGGACAACCTTGTGTTTAAAACTTAAGGATCTCCTTCTGTAACCATGGAGAGCAAGCATGAAAAGCTTCTCTCACTACAGAGTCAACCAAAGCCCCCACAGTCAAACTCTAAGTTTGGTGTTGAACCCCCACATTCAAACTCTAAGTTTGGTGTTGGGAGGTTCCAACAATGCTCTGAACATCTGTGAGGCTCCATGAGAGCTCACTGTCAAGCTATTGACATTAAAGAAGCGCTTGTTGGGAGGCAACCCAATGTTATTTAATTATATTTAATTTTATTTTTATTTTTATTTTGTGTTTTATTAGGTTGATGATCATGTGGAGTCACAAAAACTACTGAAAAATAAAAAACAGCATTAAAAATAGCACACCCTGGAGAAGGAGCATTCTGGCATTTAAGTGCCAGAAACAAGCATCTGTCTGGCATTTAACGCCAGAAACAAGCATCTACCTAGAGTTAAACGCAAGAAACAGGCTACATTTGGGCGTTTAACGCCTGAAACAAGCAGCAGTCTGGCGTTAAACACCAAGATTGCATAGCAAGGGCGTTTTACATGCCTAATTGGAGCAGGGATGTTAAGTCCTTCGCTCCACTGGATCTATGGATCTCACAGGATCCCCTCATGATCTGTGAACCCACAGGATCCCCACCTCTTCTTCTCTCCTCTTCACACATTTTCATCACCCTCTTCCCCAAAATAACCTCCACCAGTCACCTCCATTACTCCTCCAAAACCATCATACAATCCACCTACACCCACCCCCTAAATTTCAAACCATCACTCCTTCCTTTTCACACATCATCACCACCTAAAACCCCCTTAGCCGAACCACTCACACCTCTCCCTCTCATCTATTTTCTTCTTCTTCTACTCCCTCTTCTCTTCTTTTGCTCGAGGACGAGCAAACATTTTAAGTTTGGTGTGGTAAAAGCATTGCTTTTTGTTTTTCCATAACCATTAATGGCACCTAAGGCCAAAGAAACCTCTAGAAAGAGGAAAGGGAAGGCAAAAGCTTCTACCTCTGAATCATGGGAGATGGAGAGATTCATCTCAAGGGTCCATAGCTCAGTAGTAGAGCATTTGACTACACAACAAGAGAGCCCACTCATGGACCTCAACAAGAGCATGAGGAATTCACTCACCAAGAAATCCCTGAGATGCCTCAAGGGATACATTTTCCTCCACACAACTATTGGGAGCAACTAAGGATAAGAGCACCAAAATCACTAGGGATGGAGCAACAAAGACAAGGAAGAGACATAGAGGAGCACAAGAGCACCATTGATTCTTCAAGAAGAGGAAGACGCCACCCTCACTAAGGTGGACCCGTTCCTTAACCTCTTTGTTCCTATTTTTCCTGTTTTTTGGTTTTATGCTTCATGTTTATTTATGTGTGTGTCTTATTACATGATCACTAGTGTCTAAGTGTCTATGTCTTAAGGCTATGAATGTCCTATAAATCCATCACCTCTCTTAAATGAAAAATGTTTTAATTACAAAAGAACAAGAAGTACATGGTTTCGAATTCATCCTTGAAACTAGTTTAATTATTTTGATGTGGTGACAATACTTTTTGTTTTCTGAATGAATGCTTGAACAGTGCATACGTCTTTTGATATTGTGGTTTATGCATGTTAAATATGTTGGCTCTTGAAGAATAAGGAAAAAGGAGAAATGTTATTTGATGATCTAAAATATCATAAAAATGATTCTTGAAGCAAGAAAAAGCAGTGAATACAAAAGCCTGCAGAAAAAAAAGGGGAGAAAAATGCAAAAAAAAAAAAAGAAAAAGAAAAAAACAAGCAGAAAAAGCCAAAAGCTCTTTAAACCAAAAGGCAAGAGCAAAAAGCCAATAGCCCTTAAAACCAAAAGGCAAGGGTAATAAAAAGGATCCAAGGCTTTGAGCATTAGTGGATAGGAGGGCCTAAAGGAATAAAATGCTGGCCTAAGCAGCTAAACCAAGCTATTCCTAAACATGTGCTTGTGGCGTGAAGGTGTCAAGTGAAAACTTGAGACTGAGCGGTTAAAGTCGAGGTACAAAGCAAAAGAAGTGTGTGCTTAAGAACCCTGGACACCTCTAATTGGGGACTTTAGCAAAGCTGAGTCACAATCTGAAAAGGTTCACCCAGTTATGTGTCTGTGGCATTTATGTATCCGGTGGTAATACTGGAAAATTACATTGTTTTTAGTATGATTTAGTTAGTTTTTAGTATATTTTTATTAGTTTTTAAATAAAAACCACATTTCTAGACTTTACTATGAGTTTGTGTGCTTTTCTATGAATTCAGGTAATTTCTGGCTGAAATTGAGGGACTTGAGCAAAAATCAGATTCAGAGGTTGAAGAAGGACTGCAGATGCTGTTGGATTCTGACCTCCCTACACTCAAAGTGGATTTTCTGGAGCTACAAAACTCCAAATGGCGCGCTCTTAATTGTGATGGAAAGTAGACATCCAAGTCTTTCCAACAATATATAATAGTCCATACTTTGCTCGCGTTTAGATGACGGAAACTGGCGTTCAACGGAAGCTTCCTGCCCTATTTTGGAGATAAACGCCAGAAACAGGTTGCAAAGTGGAGTTAAAAGCCAAAAACAGGTTACAAACTGGCGTTCAACTCCAAGAGAAGCCTCTACACGTGTAAAGGTCAATTCTCAGCCCAAGCACACACCAAGTGGGCCCCGGAAGTGGATTTCTGCATCATTTACTCATTTCTGTAAACCCTAGTAACTAGCTTAGTATAAATAGGACTCTTTACTATTGTATTTATATCTTCGGATCTATCTTTGATCAGTTTTATGCTATCTTAGACCTTTATGGGGGCTGGCCATTCGGCCATGCCTGGACCATTATCACTTATGTATTTTCAACGGTAGAGTTTCTACACACCATAGATTAAGGTGTGGAGCTCTGCTGTTCCTCATGAATTAATGCAAAGTACTATTGTTTTTCTACTCAACTCAAGCCTATTTCTTATCTAAGATATACACTTGTTCTTCAACTTGAGGAAGGTGATGATCCGTGACACTCATCATCATTCTCACCATGAACGCGTGCCTGACAACCACCTCTGTTCTACTTGCAATCGCTTAAGTGCATATCTCTTAGCCTTCTGGTTCATGACGCATGGTTGCCTCGCCTGACAACCGAGCCTTCCATTCCATGAGATCAGAGTCTTCGTGGTATAGGGTAGAATTATTGGCGGCCATTCTTGAGATCCAGAAAGTCTAAACCTTGTCTGTGGTATTCCGAGTAGGATCTGGGAAGGGATGGCTGTGACGAGCTTCAAACTCGCGAGTGCTGGGCGTAGTGACAGACGCAAAAGGATGATTGAATCCTATTCCAGTATGATCGAGAACCGACAGATGAATAGCCGTGCGGTGACAACGCATTTTGGACCATTTTCACTGAGAGGACGGGATGTAGCCATTGACAACGGTGATGCCCTGCATAAGCTTGCCATGGAAGGGAGTAGGAATGATTAGATGAAGATAGCAGGAAAGCAGAGGTTCAGGAGGAACAAAAGTATCTCTATACGCTTATATGAAATTCTCACCAATGAATTACATAAGTATCTCTATCCTAGTTTATATTTTATTTATCTTTTTATTATCAATTCACCATAACCATTTGAATCCGCCTGACTGAGATTTACAAGGTGACCATAGCTTGCTTCAAGCCGACAATCTCCGTGGGATCGACCCTTACTCACGTAAGGTTTATTACTTGGACGACCCAGTGCACTTGCTGGTTAGTTGTGCGAAGTTGTGACAAAGTGTGATTCACGTTTGAGAGGACCAAGTCTTTGGCGCCATTCTTGATGATCGCTATTTCGTGCATCAAGTTTTTAGCGCCGTTGCCGGGGATTGTTCGAGTTTGGACAACTGACGGTTCATCTTGTTGCTCAGATTAGGTAATTTTATTTTAATTTTAAGTTTTTGTTTTTATTCTTCTTATTTTCGAAAAAAATTTCAAAAAAAAAATAATAATAATTTTCAAAAAAAAAAATTTAAATTATGTTCTTCAGAATTTTTAAGAAGGAATTCTAGAGTTTCATGAAACATGTTGAAGCCTGGCTGGCTGTAAAGCCATGTCCAATTTTTTTTGGACTGAGGCTTCCACTCATCAGCACAGAAGCAAGTTGAATAAAGTATCAGCTGTTGTATGTCTGATTTGTATCTGCTGAAGCTTGGTTGGCCATTGGCCAGAGCTTTCATTGAAAGCTTGGCTAGCTAGTAAGCCATGTCTAATTCCTGGACTGGAGCTTTAGACTAACATTGCAAGATTCCTGGAATTCCTATTAAAAATTTTGAAATCCTTATTTTCTTTTTCAAAATAATTTTCGAAAAATATACAAAAAAAAAATTAATAAAATCATAAAAACCAAAAATTTGATGTTTCTTGTTTGAGTCTTGTGTCAGTTTTTAAGTTTGGTGTCAATTGCATGTTTATCTCTTTCTTGCATTTTTCGAAAATTCATGCATTGCATTCTTCATGATCTTCAAGTTGTTCTTAACAAGTCTTCTTGTTTGATCTTCATATTTTCTTGTATTGTGTCTTTTCTTGTTTTTCATATGCATTTTCAATTTGTTAGTGTCTAAAGTTTGAAAATTTCTAAGTTTGGTGTCTTGCATGTTTTTCTTTTCTTAAAAATTTTCAAAAAAAAAATATGTTCTTGATGTTCATCTTGACATTCAAAGTGTTCTTGGTGTTCATCTTGACATTCATAGTGTTCTTGCATGCATCATGTGTTTTGATTCAAAATTTTCATGCACTGAGTCTTTTTGATGTTTTTCTCTCTCATCATTAAAATTCAAAAGTTAAATAAATATATCTTTCCCTTATTTCACTCATAAATTTTCAAAAATTTGAGTTGACTTTTTCAAAACTTTTTAAAATTTAGTTGTTTCTTATGAGTCAAATCAAATTTTCAATTTAAAAATTCTATCTTTTTCAAATCTTTTTCAAAATAAGTTTCAATCACATCTTTTTCAAAATCAATTTCAAAATCCCTTCTAACCTCTTATCTTTTCAAAATTGATTTTCAAATCTTTTTCAAATTAATCTTACCATTTTGTTTGATTTTAAAAGTTTACTATTTCAATCATATCGTTTTCAAAACTACTTAACTAATTCTCTCTCTAATTTTTGAAAATCACCCTCCTCTTTTTCAAAATTCCTTTTTGATTAACTAATTATTTTCAAATTCTAATTTTAATTTAAATTAAAAACAAAAACATTTTTCTTTTCTTTTCAATTATTTTCGAAAATTCTTTCCTCTCTCATCTCCTTCTAATTATTTAATTTATCTACTAACACTTTTCTTCTTCTTAAAAATTTGAACCCTCTCCCTCTTTCTGTGTTCGAATTTCTTTTCTTCTTCTACTCACATAGAGGAATCTCTATACTGTGACATAGAGGATTCCTCTTCTTTTCTGTTTTCTTCTTTTTTATATGAGCAGGAACAAGGATAAGAACATTCTTGTTGAAGCCGATCCTGAACCTGAAAGGACTCTGAAGAGGAAGCTTAGGGAAGCTAAAGCACAACTCTTTGGAGAAAATTTGACAGAAATTTTTGAAAAAGAATGAGACATGGCCGAAAATAATAACAATGCAAGGAAGATGCTTGGTGACTTTACTGCACCAAATTCCAAACTTACATGGAAGTAGCATCTCAGTCCCTGCTGTCATATCCTGGGTCGAGCTATCTGACATGGGATGATTGGCGACAAAGCGACCGACCTCTTCAGGTCAGGCTACCCGACCTCTTCTCAAAGAGGTTGGCCAAATCGACAGGAAAGCCCAATAAAGGGCCCAAATCGAGGAACACGACCCAAATCCAAAGGCAGTTCAAGCCTATAGAGATAAAGGCAGTTCCCTTGAAGATAAGCTGACTTCACCCAAAATAAGATAAGATAAGATAAGATAACTAACTTATCTTATTAGAAAGGTCAGCCCACACCATTATAAATACATTGGAGCACCCAGGTATAACTCATACTCTGATTCTACTAAAAACCTGCTTAATACCCTTGCTAACTTAAGCATCGGAGTCCCTTGCAGGTACCCCCCACCCATCGGTGACAGAGGATCAGCAGCGCTATCAGTCAAACAAGTCGGACGCACCAGCTCCGACCGCCATCCGCCAACAGGAGACGTCAACTCCGACCAGTACAGAAGATCTCATCCGAGATCGACCTACAGTTTCAGGTAACCCTCGAAACATTGGCGCCGTTGCCGGGGAACTTGGAAGTCATCCCATCACCATGGCAGACGAACAGGATAATGACCACAACTCAGATTTAGAGGATAGAACGCCGCACAAAAACACGGGTGCCACACCAAAAGGCACTCCGGAATCTAACGGAGACAAAAACTCATCACATCCGGGAGTAATAGAAGCACTTCAAGATTGCCTAAAGCAACTCGAAAAAGAAAGCCAGTACCAGCAAGAAGTCGGCAAGGATGTACAAAGAGAGGTAAGATGACATCGAGAATTGGAAGATAAACTCCTACAAAGGCTACCCGGACCACCCCTGAGGACAACTCTCGCAAGGATCAAGATCCATTCACTAGGGAAATCATGAAGACTAAAATCCCTAAAGACTTCAAACTTCTGGATATGACTTTGTATGATGGCACTACAGATCCCAACCATCACCTCAGCAAGTTCAGAAGCAGAATGTACCTCACCGACGCCTCAGATGCCGTTCGCTGCAAAGCTTTTCCAACGACTCTCACGAAGACAGCAATTAGATGGTTCGACAACTTACCTCCTAAGTCCATCTCAAGCTTTGACGACCTAGCAAAAAAGTTCTTGGCCAGATTGTCCATCCAAAAAGACAAGGCCAAGCACGCCCCCAGTCTACTAGGAATCAGGCAAGGAGATCGGGAAAGTCTTCGCAACTACATGGAAAGATTCAACAAAACATGCCTGGATATACAAAGCTTGCTAACAGAGGCTGCCGTCATAGGCCTCATCAACGGCTTACGAGAGGGACCTTTCAAAGAAATACCCCACATCTCTGGATGAGGTGCAAGAGCAGGGAGAGAAGTACATCAACATGGAAGAAAATTCCCGACTTGGGGAGGCCTCGAAATCTGGTTTCAGCTACCGAGATAAAGATAAAGAATCCAAGAAGAAGGAAGATCGAACGGGGGAAAAAATAAAAAAGTATCATAATTACACCCCTCTTCGGGTGTCCCTGGTGGATATTTACAAAGAAGTCTGTAACACAGAAAAGATACCCCCAACTCGACCACTCAAAGGCAAAAGAGGAGGAGAAAATCGGAACGAATACTGTGAATATCATCGGGTCCGAGGACATTCCACCAACGAATGTTTCGATTTAAAAAATATCATAGAAAAATTAGTAAGAGAAGGAAAACTAAATCGGTATCTGGCCACCCGATATGATGAACAAAGAAAAAGACAAAGGGATGAAGATGTCGGACGAGCTGAGTGATCACCTTGTATGCCAGAAAGACATGTCCATATGATACACAGAGGATTTGCAGGAGGAGGAATCTCCAAATCATCCCGCAAAAGATATCTCAAAGAAGTATATCATGTCGAAGGGAAGGAGGAAGCACCCGACATCCCTGCAATCACATTCACCAAAGAAGACGCATCCGGTGTTATCTCAGGACACGACGATCCCATGGTCATCACCATCATACTGGCGAACGCCAATCTCCACCGCACGTTAATAGACCAAGGGAGCTCTGCCGACATCTTATTCAAAACTGCCTTCGACAAGCTCGGCTTAGAAGAAAAGGAGCTCAGAGCATACCCGAACAGCCTGTTCGGACTGGGCGATACCCCAGTACAACCACTGGGATACGTGTCACTACATACAACCTTCGAAAAAGGGAACCAATCCAGAACACTCAAGATAGACTACATCATGGTCGACGTGAGTTCAGCCTACAATGCCCTAATAGGTCGGACAACACTAAATTAACTCGGCGCAATTGTCTCAACTCCGCACTATACATGAAATTCCCAACTACAGAAGGGATAGCTACAATAAAAGCAGATCAAAAGATGGCATGCCGCTGTTATAACGAAAGTCTAAACCTCAGAGGCAGAGGAGAAGAGTTCCATACAATTGAGCTTGGTGGAGTTCAGAGACGAGAAGAACTCCGTCCACAGCCCGAAGGAGAGGTAGAGAAAGTTCAGATCGGAGACACCTCGGACAAAACAACTAATATTGGCACGAACCTGAAAGGAAACGCAAAAGAATTACTAGTACAGTTCTTACGAGATAATGTCGATCTCTTCGCATGGAAAGCTGCAGACATGCCAGGCATAGACCCCAAGCTAATGAGTCACAAGTTGGCGGTCTATCCAGGATCTCGGCCGGTACAGCAGAGACGAAGAAAATTTGGGCCAGAACGATCCCAAGCTGTGGAAGAACAGGTACAAGCACTACTGGAGGCAGGATTCATAAGAGAAGTCAAGTACCCACTAAGGCTAGCTAACGTCATCTTGGTGAAAAAATCAAATGGGAAATGGCGAATGTGCACTGACTACACCGATCTCAACAAAGCCTGCCCAAAAGATCCTTACCCACTCCCAAGTATCGACGCTCTGGTAGATGCTTCATCCGGATATAGACACCTCTCGTTTATGGATGCATATTCCGGATACAACCAAATCCCCATGTATCCACCAGATCAAAAAAAGACCTCGTTTTTAACACCAAAAGCAAATTACTGCTACATAGTGATGCCTTTCGGTCTCAAGAATGCGGGAGCTACGTATCAAAGGCTAATGAATAAAGTCTTTTCAGATCATATCGGAAAAATCATGGAAGTCTACATGGATGACATGTTAATAAAGACACAAAGCGAAGAGACATTACTGACCGACCTGGCTCAGGTGTTCAACACTATAAGGAAGCATGACATACGACTCAATCCCGCAAAATGCACCTTTACAGTAGAAGTGGGCAAATTCTTAGGTTTCATGCTTACACAAAGAGGAATTGAAGCAAACCCGGACAAATGCCAGGCCATACTCAACATGAAGAGCCCGACTTGTGTCATAGAGGTACAACACTCAACGGGAGATTAGCAGCCTTATCTAGATTCTTAGCGGGATCAGCGATAAGATCCCTCCCCTTCTATGCCACTTTAAGGAAAGGAAAGAAGTTTGAATGGACAATGGAATGCGAGCAAGCCTTTCAGGATTTCAAAAATTTTCTGGGAGGACCACCTATCCTAACTCGACCATGAGAGGAAGAACTACTCGTATTATACCTTGCAGTAGGAAGTCAGGCAGTAGCCTCAGCACTGGTTCGAGAGGTCGACAAAGGGTAACAACTGTATACTTCATTAGTAAAGCGCTGCAAGGATCCGAGCTGAACTACCAAAAAAAAGAAAAGTTCGCCTACCCTCTCATACTGACATCTCGACGACTTCGCCCGTACTTCCAGGCTCACACCATTAAGGTTCGGACCGACCAGCCCATAAAAGGGTTACTGAAGAAAACAGATCTAGCAGGCAGAATTTTACAATGGGCAGTCGAGTTATCAGAGTTCGACCTCCAATATGAAGCTCGGACCGCCATCAAATCACAATACTTGGCCGACTTCATCGCAGAATTCACAGATACCCTGGAAACCCCCACAGAATGGAATCTATACGTGGACAGGTCTTCAAATAAGACTGGAAGCGGCGCAGGTGTGATAATAGAAAGCAACCAAGGAACCCAAGTTGAGCTATCTCTCAAATTTGGGTTCCCGGCCTCAAACAACCAAGGAGAATATGAAGCGTTACTAGCTGGTTTGAAGCTGGCTAAGGAGGTGGGAGCTCAAAAACTCAACATCTTCAGTGATTCACAAGTAATCACCTCACAAATAACAGAGAGATACCAAGCCAAAGATCCCACCATGAAAAAGTATTTGGATAAAACCAAGGAACAGCTCAGACAACTTGGGGAATATAAGATCTGCCACATACCCCGCGAACAAAATGCCCGAGCTGATGCACTCTCAAAACTAGCCAGCACCAAACCAGGGGGCAACAATAGAAGCCTCATCCAGGAAATGCTGCAGAATCCAAGAAAGAGGATTACAAATTACTTAGAAGAGATTGACCTAACGAAGTCGGTCTCCTACAAAAATAAGTTATAAAAGTAATCCCTGAAAGAGACCTGACAAAGGTCCAAGAAAGAGGATTACAAAATAACTTAGAAGAGATCGACATAAAGAAGTCGGTCTCCTACAATAGACAAGTTATAAAAGTAATCCCTGAAAGAGACCTGACAAAGGTCCAAGAAAGAGGATTACAAAAATAACTTAGAAGAGGACAACATGAAGAAATCGACCTCCTACAAACAAGTTATATAAGTAATCTCTGAAAGAGACCCAACAAAGGTCCAAGAAAGAGGATTACAAAAGTAACTTGGAAGAGGACAACATGAAGAAGTCGACCTCCTACAAACAAGTTATATAAGTAGTCCCTGAAAGAGACCTGACAAAGGTCCAAAAAAGAGGACTACAAAAATAACTTGGAAAAGGACGACGTAAAGAAATCGGTTATGGATAAATACAAATTGGATCCACGCATCTACGACCTCCAATTACAAAGCAGTTCAAAGAGGCCGAGCAGCAAGGCTCCAGTATTCTAAAAACCCAGAAAGGTGCCAAGACAAGTGTAAACAAGCATGCCATAGAATACAATATTATGAAGCTTCAGGGTCAAGCCCAAAAGCTTGAAAGCTACTTGTTTTTTAAAAACAAAAGTTGCTAAACAAGCAACCAAAGGGAGTACCAGCAGTCAGCAAAGTATTCATCTATACAAAATAAAGAGTTTTAAAGCCCACAAGCCGGGCCAACTACGCAAATATCCAAAGAAAACTCAGCTAAAGATTAGAAGACTTTTAGCAGCATCAGTCTGGGGTGAAGGAGGGCGAGCCTGGAGAGGCACAGCATCCACGGTACCATCATCCCGATTCAAGATCTGACAGTCCGGATTAGAAACAGAATGACCAACCTCAACCGGAGGAACTGTAGAAGCGGACACCTTGGCAGGGGGTGGATCAACATCATCATCATCCTGGTCGTCGGGGACAATCTTACCATCCCTCACAACATTGTCCAAGCTAAAGAGAGTAAGGTCAACCTCAGGAGCAAGAACTTGAACTTGCTCTTTTAAATTATCATAGGCAGCGTTCACGCTGCCGACGAGGTGACCTTGGAGCTCAGAATAATTAGCTCGGGTGTTCTCCAACTCCTCCCTCAGACGCACCACCTCCCGATAAGATGTAACGTAACTGTCCTTATGCCTCAATGCCGTGTCCTCGGCCAACCGCACAGAAGCCGCCAGAGCAAGGGAACTCGCCTTTTCGTTCTCCAGATCCTTCTCCAACTTGGCTACCTTTACCTCAAGCTCTTCCTTCAGGCCCTTCATCCGATCGAACTCCTGTTTAGCCTCCTCCATAAATTCTTTGGTGGCATGGAGAGGAAGATTCTGAGAAGTTCGGTACAGAGCAGCCCCCATATATGCCATTTTAACACTGTTTCGGGTCATAAAATCCAGATGGCGAAGGATTGATACATCATCCATGGGGAGGGCACCGTAGAGACCGATTTGCTGATCTACGAACTCGATTGCATTAAAATCAGGGGCGTCAAGATTAAAGGCCTCAATTGTTTTTTGTTTCTTGTTGGGAGGAGCACCAGAAGTAGTGGCAGAAATCTGTGGAGGATCAGTCAGACGAACTCGAGGAGAACTCGGCACTGGCGGCTTCACTGGAACTTGAGAAGATCCCTCTCCGGCCGCCTTAGCCGAGATGTTTTGAGCAGCAGCAGCCTTCTTCGCCTTCTTGTAGGCCTTCATGGAATCATTATTTTTCGACATCTCTGAAAATACAGAATCAACCATAATGATGAGTTATAACATAGGAGAAGAAAAACTAAGAAACAAGTATAGAAACAAGTCAGACAGTACCCAAAGCAGTTCGAACCAAAGATGGTTCACTCAAAAATCTTTTTGTATCCAGATGGGGTGGTTCCCCCCACAAAGGCCCCCTCAACCTCATCAAGCATCTCCCATGTATAGCAAGACACTCTCACATTCTTTTGCCACTCTAGAGGGAAAGCAGGCTCGTCATTCTCATCAAGAAAAAAAGGGGCGGACCCCCTCAACAGCACGGACTCGGAAGAAATAATTCTTAAAATATTTAAAAGACTCATCATACATGGCAAAAGCTTTATGCCCCTGAGCCGACCTGAACGAAACCCAGGAAGCTTTCTTTTTGGAGGAACCTCCAGGCTTGGCAGATACAAAAAGATAAAGGAAAAGAGTTTGAGAAGGTGTTATGCCTAACTCTTGGCAAAGCAGTTGAAATATCTTGATAAAACCCCAGGAATTCGGATGAAGCTGGGATGGAGCAATGTTACATGACCACAACAAGTCGGTCTCGAAAGCAGTAAAAGGAAAAGTAACGTTCAACTGGCGGAAGAAATATTCATAGGCATAGAAGAAGGGACGCTCCCCCTCGACCGAAGTAGGAAAACAAGCCCTCTCATCAGAGTCAGGAGCTACAAGCTCATAATCCCTCTCCCGAGCACTATTACCACAAATCCTATGACGTTTCCTCAGCTCTACACAAAATTCAGCATCCACGACAGAGACACACATTAGGACAAGGGAGTCCAGCCAATCAGACATCACCTCGGGAACTTTGGAAGACATCTCTACAACGTTATTGCGAGAAGACATGAGGCCAACTAATCCTACAAAAAGAAAAGAAGATTGGATCACTAAAAAACATCTCGGAGGAAGGGCAAAGCAACTCGACTAATATGATACAGACAGAAAAGGAAAACCCCAAGACTCAAACCAAAGTCCTGGGGCATCCTTTGGAGGCAGTGGCAAAGCAAGATTTCAGGAAAAATTTACAGCTTACGTCCCGGCATTTTCCAAAGAAGAAAAGAAGATTTCAAGTAGACAAACATTTTGAAAAAAGGAAGTAAAAACACAAAAAAGTACAAAAAGTCATCAAAGCCACTATCTTTTTACAAAAAGCTTCGACAACACCATACATGCCAAGCAGAGAATCGTCAAAGACACATCCTTTTCTCCAGAATCAAACAAAAATCATCATCGAATGCATTAGCAGAAACGGTGATAACATGCAAAAGCCCTAAAAGACGAAGAAACTCCAGAACATGCAATAATCAGGCGCAGTAAAAGCAGAAAGATCCAAACTTTCTCCAAGAAAAATCAAAATCAGACATAAAAAATGAAAGAGGAGGAAAAATCGAACCTGGAAAATAGAAAGAAACCTCAAAAGAAAGCTGAAGAGCAAGAAGCGACAGAGCCACCCCTCGAACGGAAAAAATTGCCGAAGGAAAACGGAGGGAGAAATCCAGAATCACTCCTTTTCCACAGAAAGCGGTAGTAGAGCAGGCGTCGCAAGAAGAAACTGTGAAACTCTAGGATAAAACAGAAAATGAGAGAGTAAAGGGAGAAGTTACGAAGAGGAACGAAAAAGAGAAACTGTTTCTGATGGCAAAGTTCAAAATAAAAACCAAGGGAAACGGGGCATTTGAAGCCAATTAATGAGGGTATTAAACCCTCGAACGTTCCCAAAGCGCCGATATAAAAGCGCACGCTTTTAAAGGAAAACGTTCCACATTCAAAAAGGCTCTACAAAGAAAGGAATCGACAAAATGCTTGAGTTCGGCTTCAATAGAGAAGGACCGAAGTCAAGGACTCGACCTCAACGAAAAGACTGAGCTCAAGCAGGGGCACTGTTCATATCCTGGGTCGAGCTATCCGACCTGGGATGATTGGCGACAAAGCGACTGACTTCTTCAGGTCAGGCTACCCGACCTCTTCTCAAAGAGGTCGGCCAAATCGACAAGAAAGCCCAATAAAGGGCCCAAATAGAGGAACACGACCCAAATCCAAAGGCAGTCCAAGCCTATAGAGATAAAGGCGGTTCCTTTGAAGATAAGCTGACTTCACCCAAAATAAGATAAGATAAGATAAGATAACTAACTTATCTTATCAGAAAGGTCAGCCCACACCATTATAAATACACTGGAGCACCCAGGTATAACTCATACTCTGATTTTACTAAAAACCTGCTAAATACCCTTTCTAACTTAAGCATCAGAGTCCCTTGCATGTACCTCCACCCTTCGGTGACAGAGGATCAGCAGCGCTATCAGTCCAACAAGTCGGACGCACCAGCTCCGGCCACCATCCGCCAGCCAGACACGTCAACTCTGACCAGTACAGAAGATCTCTTCCGAGATCGACCTACAGTTTCAGGTAACCCTCGGAACACCTGCCATCGGAGCAAACAATTTTGAGCTAAAGCCTCAATTAGTTTCTCTGATGTAACAGAACTGCAAGTTTCATGGACTTCCATCAGATGATCCTTTTCAGTTCTTAACTGAATTCTTGCAGATCTATGATACTGTTAAGACCAATGGGATTGATCCCGAGGTCTACAGGCTTATGCTTTTCCCATTTGCTATAAGAGACAGAGCTAGAATATGGTTGGACTCTCAACCTAAAGATAGCCTGAACTCTTGGGATAAGCTGGTCACGGCTTTCTTAGCCAAGTTCTTTCCTCATCAAAGCTTAGTAAGCTTAGAGTGGATGTTCAAACCTTCAGACAGAAGGACGGTGAATCCCTCTATGAAGCTTGGGACAGATAAAAGCGTCTGACCAAAAAGTGTCCTTCTGACATGCTTTCAGAATGGACCATCCTGGATATATTCTATGATGGTCTGTCTGAGTTATCAATGATGTCATTGGACCATTCTGCAGGTGGATCCATTCACCTAAAGAAAACGCTTGCAGAAGCTTAGGAACTCATTGACATGGTTGCTAATAACCAGTTCATGTACACTTTTGAGAGGAATCCTGTAAGTAATGGGACGCCCCAAAGGAAGGGAGTTCTTGAAATTGATACTCTGAATGCCATATTGGCTCAGAATAAAATATTGACTCAGCAAGTCAATATGATCTCTTAGAGTCTGAATGGATTGAAGGAATCATCCAACAGTACTATAGAGGCATCTTCTAAAGAAGAAGCTTATGATCCTGAGAACCTTGCAATAGTAGAGGTGAATTACATGGGTGAACCCTATGGGAATACCTATAATCCCTCATGGAGAAATCATCCAAATTTCTCATGGAAGGATCAACAAAAGCCTCAACAAGGCTTTAATAATGGTGGAAGAAACAGGTTTAGTAATAGCAAGCCTTTTCCATCATCCACTCAGCAACAGACAGAGAATTCTGAGCAGAATCCATCTAGCTTAGCAAATATAGTCTCTGATCTATCTAAGGCAACTTTCAGTTTCATGAATGAAACAAGGTCCTCCATTAGAAATTTGGAGGCACAAGTGGGCCAGCTGAGTAAAAGGGTCACTGAAACTCCCCTAGTACTCTCCCAAGAAATACAGAAGAAAATCCAAAGAGAGAGTGCAAGGCCATTGATTTGACCATCATGGCCGAACCTACAAGGGAGGAGAAGGACGTGAATCCTAGTCAGGAAGACCTCCTGGGATGTTCAGTGACCAATAAGGAGTATCCCTTTGAGGAACTAAAGGAATCTGAGGCTCATCTAGAGACCATAGAGATTCCATTAAACCTCCTTCTGCCCTTTCATGAGCTCTGATAAGTATTCTTCTTCTGAAGAGAATGAAGATGTTACTGAAGAGCAAGTTGCTAAGTACCTTGGCGCAATCATGAAGTTAAATACCAAATTATTTAGTAATGAGACTTGGGAAGATGAACCTCCCTTGCTCACCAATGAACTGAATGCGTTGGATAGGAAGAAATTACCTCAAAAGATACAGGATCCTGGTAAATTCTTAATACCCTGTAACATAGGCACCATGACCTTTGAGAAAGCTCTGTGTGACCTGGGGTCAGGAATAAACTTAATGCCACTCTCTGTAATGGAGAAACTTGGGATCCTTGAGGTGCAAGCTGTGAAACTCTCATTAGAGATGGCAGACAACTCAAGAAAACCGGCTTATGGACTAGTAGAGGACGTGCTAGTAAAGGTTGAAGGCCTTTACATCCCTGCTGATTTCATAATCCTAGACACTGGGAAGGATGAGGATGAATCCTTCATCCTTGGAAGACCCTTCCTAGCCACAGCAAGAGCTGTGATTGATGTGGACAGAGGAGAGTTGGTCCTTCAACTGAATGAGGACAACCTTGTGTTTAAAACTCAAGGATCTCCTTCTATAACCATGGAGAGGAAGCATGAAAAGCTTCTCTCATTAATTTTATTTTTATTTTAATTTCGTGTTTTACTAGGTTGATGATCATGTGGAGTCACAAAAACTACTGAAAAATGAAAAACAGCATTAAAAACAGCACACCCTAGAGGAGGAGCATTCTGGCGTTTAAATGCCAGAAACAAGCATCTGTCTGGCGTTTAACGCCAGAAACAAGCATCTACCTGGCGTTAAACGCTAGAAACAGGCTATATTTGGGCGTTTAACGCCAGAAACAAGCAGCAGTCTGGCGTTAAATGCCAGGATTGCACAACAAGGGCGTTTTACATGCCTAATTGGAGCAGGGATGTTAAGTCCTTGGATCTACTGGATCTGTGGATCCCACAGGATCTCCACCTCTTTTTCTCTCCTCTTCACACCTTTTCATCACCCTCTTCCCCAAAATAACCTCCACCAATCACCTCCATACTCCTCCAAAACCATCATACAACCCACCTACACCCACCCACTCAATTTCAAACCATCACTCATTCCTTTTCACACATCATCACCACCTAAAACCCCCTTGGCCGAACCACTCACACCTCTCCCTCTCATCTATTTTCTTCTTCTTCTACTCCCTCTTCTCTTCTTTTACTCGAGGACGAGCAAACATTTTAAGTTTAGTGTGGTAAAAGCATTGCTTTTTGTTTTTTCATAACCATTAATGGCACCTAAGGCCAAAGAAACCTCTAGAAAGAGGAAAGGGAAGGCAAAAGCTTCTACCTCTGAATCATGGGAGATGGAGAGATTCATCAAGGGTCCATAGATCAGTAGTAGAGCATTTGGCTGCACAACAAGAGAGTCCACTCATGGACCTCAACAAGAGCATGAGGAATTCCCTCACCAAGAAATCTCTGAGATGCCTCAAGGGATATATTTTTCTCCACACAACTATTGGGAGCAACTAAGGATAAGAGCACCAAAATCACTAGGGATGGAGCAACAAAGACAAGGAAGAGACATAGAGGAGCTCAAGAGCACCATTGGTTTTTCAAGAAGAGGAAGACGCCACCCTCACTAAGGTGGACCCGTTCCTTAATCCCCTTGTTCTTATTTTTCCTTTTCGGTTTTATGCTTCATGTTTATTTATGTGTGTGTCTTATTACATGATCACTAGTGTCTAAGTGTCTATGTCTTAAGGCTATGAATGTCCTATAAATCCATCACCTCTCTTAAATGAAAAATGTTTTAATTACAAAAGAACAAGAAGTACATGGTTTCGAATTCATCTTTGAAACTAGTTTAATTATTTTGATGTGGTGACAATACTTTTTGTTTTCTGAATGAATGCTTGAACAGTACATATGTCTTTTGATATTGTGGTTTACGAATGTTAAATATGTTGGCTCTTGAAGAATAAGAAAAAAGGAGAAATGTTATTTGATGATCTGAAAAATTATAAAAATGATTCTTGAAGCAAGAAAAAGCAGTGAATACAAAAGCTTACAGAAAAAAAAAGGGGAGAAAAATGCAAAAAAGAAAAAGAAAAAGAAAAAAGCAAGCAGAAAAAGCCAAAAGCTCTTTAAACCAAAAGGCAAGAGCAAAAAGCCAATAGCCCTTAAAACCAAAAGGCAAGGGTAATAAAAAGGATCCAAGGCTTTGAGCATCAGTGGATAGGAGGGCCTAAATTAAATAAAATCCTGGCCTAAGCAGCTAAACCAAGCTGTTCCTAACCATGTGCTTGTGGCGTGAAGGTGTCAAGTGAAAACTTGAGACTGAGCGGTTAAAGTCAAGGTCCAAAGCAAAAGAAGAGTGTGCTTAAGAACTCTGGACGCCTCTAATTGGGGACTTTAGCAAAGCTGAGTCACAATCTGAAAAGGTTCACCCAGTTATGTGTCTGTGGCATTTATGTATCCAGTGGTAATACTGGAAAATAAAGTGCTTAGGGTCACGGCCAAGACTCATAAAGTAGCTGTGTTCAAGAATCAACATACTGAACTAGGAGAATCAATAACACTATCTAAATTCTAAGTTCCTATAGATGCCAATCATTCGGAACTTCAAGGGATAAAGTGAGATGCCAAAACTATTCAAGAGGCAAAAAACTACTAGTCCCGCTCATCTGATTGGAGCTAAGTTTCATTGATATTTTGGAATTTATAGTATGTTCTCTTCTTTTTATCCTATTTGATTTTCAGTTGCTTGGGGACAAGCAAAAATTTAAGTTTGGTGTTGTGATGAGCGGATAATTTATACGCTTTTTGGCATTGTTTTTACGTAGTTTTTAGTATGATTTAGTTAGTTTTTAGTATATTTTTATTAGTTTTTAAATAAAAATCACATTTCTAGACTTTACTATGAGTTTGTGTATTTTTCTGTGATTTCAGGTAATTTCTGGCTGAAATTGAGCGACTTGAGCAAAAATCAGATTCAGAGGTTGAAGAAGGACTGCAGATGCTGTTGGATTCTGACCTCCATGCACTCAAAGTGGATTTTCTGGAGCTACAGAACTCCAAATGGCGCGCTCTCAATTGCGTTAGACATCCAGGGCTTTCCAGCAATATATAATAGTCCATACTTTGCTCGCGTTTAGAGGACGCAAACTGGCATTCAACGCCAGCTTCCTGCCTTATTCTGGAGTTAAACGCCAGAAACAGGTTGCAAAGTGGAGTTAAACGCCAGAAATAGGTTACAAACTGGCGTTCAACTCCAAGAGAAGCCTCTACACGTGTAAAGCTCAATGCTCAGCCCAAGCACACACCAAGTGGGCCCTGGAAGTGGATTTCTGCATCATTTACTCATTTCTATAAACCCTAGTAACTAGTTTAGTATAAATAGCACTTTTTACTATTGTATTTACATCTTCGGATCTATCTTTGATCAGTTTTATGCTATCTTAGACCTTTATGGGGGCTGGCCTTTCGGCCATGCCTGGACCATTATCACTTATGTATTTTCAACGGTAGAGTTTCTACACACCATAGATTAAGGTGTGGAGCTCTGCTGTTCCTCATGAATTAATGCAAAGTACTATTGTTTTTCTATTCAACTCAAGCCTATTTCTTATCTAAGATATACACTTGTTCTTCAACCTGAGGAAGGTGATGATGCGTGACACTCATCATCATTCTCACCCATGAACGCGTGCCTGACAACCACCTCCATTCTACTTGCAATCGCTTAAGTGCATATCTCTTAGCCTTCTGGTTCATGACGCATGGTTGCCTCGCCTGACAACCGAGCCTTCCATTCCATGAGATCAGAGTCTTCGTGGTATAGGCTAGAATTATTGGCGGCCATTCTTGAGATCCGGAAAGTCTAAACCTTGTCTGTGGTATTCCGAGTAGGATCTGGGAAGGGATAGCTGTGACGAGCTTCAAACTCGTGAGTGCTGGGCGTAGTGACAGATGCAAAAGCATGATTGAATCCTATTCCAGTATGATCGAGAACCGACAGATGAATAGCCGTGTGGTGACAGCGCATTTTGGACCATTTTCACTGAGAGGATGGGATGTATCCATTGACAACAGTGATGCCCTGCATAAGCTTGCCATGGAAGGGAGTAGGAATGATTGGATGAAGACAGCAGGAAAGCAGAGGTTCAGGAGGAACGAAAGCATCTCTATACGCTTATCTGAAATTCTCACCAATGAATTACATAAGTATCTCTATCCTAGTTTATATTTTATTTATCTTTTTATTAGCAATTCACCATAACCATTTGAATCCGCCTGACTGAGATTTACAAAGTGACCATAGCTTGCTTCAAGCCGACAATCTCCGTGGGATCGATCCTTACTCACGTAAGGTTTATTACTTGGACGACTCAGTGCACTTGCTAGTTAGTTGTGCGAAGTTGTGACAAAGTGTGATTCACGTTTGAGAGCACCATGTCTTTGGCGCCATTGTTGATGATCGCAATTTCGTGCACCAATATACACAATAAGCTTAGTCAAAATGATGAAAATTTTCGAGATTTCTATCTATAGGGCATCCCAATTGGTTTGAGTAAAAAAACTTTTCTTTGAGCTTGCTTGAATTATATATTTTGTGAAGGATGTTTTTGAGCTAAGAACACAAGCATGTGAGATTTGAGCATAATGATGTGGTTACATCTTATAACCACTTACTTTCCTTCTTGTGTGCAATTGTTCTCTCTCTATGATTGTGATCCTTGATTTGTTTAATTCTATATGTCCATTATTCCTTGTATACATGCACTTATATGATTGACGCCATAATTTCATTTAGCTCACTTGCCCAAATAGCCTTACCTTTTATCTTCCATTGTTACCCAACTTTGAGCCTACGATTAACCCATTTTGTTCTTAATTTTAGCACATTACAAGCCTTAAAGCGAAAAATAATAAATTTTCTTAATTTGGATCTTGGTGTGGGAAAACTTGGGACATTGGTTGGGAAAAAGTGTGCTTTGTATTTTTTTGAAAATATTGGGAATTGGGTACATACTCATGTGCTAATTAAATGTAAAACCATATGCATTGATGCTCTTGTATATACTTTATTACAAAAAAAATAGAAAAAAGTGAGAAAGTAGAAAAAGAAAAAAATAAACATATCAAAGAGAAAAAAAATAGAAAGAAAAAAAAAGAAAAAAATTAGAAAAGAAAAAGAAAGAAAAGAAAAGCAATAAAGAGGGGACAAAATACCCCAAAGTGAAGCTCAATAAAGATCAATGCATATGTGTTGTGATAAAAAAGAATGCATGAGTATGTGAAAAAGTGAAGAATGGGTGGTTAGGTTAGCTTTGAAATTGTATAGGATGTCATAGGTTATGTGGGAAGTTTAAGCTCATCAAAGATTCAAATTTCAAGTCCACTTGACCAAATATGCATCCTACCTTGACCCTAGCCCCATTACAACCTATGAAAAGACCTCATGATAATTGTATGCATGCATGAAATATTTGTTGACTGTTAGATGAAAAACAAATCTTGGAAAGCATGATTAGGGGAGAATTGAGTGAATCAACCCTAGACACTTGAGCAAATAGAGTGCAAACACTTCGGGTGAGGGTTCGATTGCTCAACTACATGTTTTTACCTACAATCATCTTTTCTTGCAAGTTTGTAAAATTCTTAATAACTCAATTCAACTGTGGTTTGGCTTGGTTGTTAATACCTTTAGCCGTTGTACTTATATTGGTTTTCTTAGGAATTGATTTATTTTGACTAAGTAGTTGCATGCATTTAGGTAGTTGCATATAGATAGATTGCACATAGTTAGTTTACATTTTAATAAATGTTGATACCCTTGTCTCTCTCTTGGTTTAAGCATGAGGACATGCTTGGTTTAAGTGTGGGGAGATTTGATGCACCACTATTTGGTGGTGCATCCAATGCTGAATTTGGTGGATTTTATCACCCTTTTTCCACATTTATCCACTAAAATAGCATGGTTTTATATATTCTCCCTAATTTGCGCTTAAGTGTGGAAACATGCTTTTTAGGCCCTTAATTGCTAATTTTGATTCACCTTTGATTCCACTAGATGCCTTGATGTGTTTGTTAGAGAATTCAGATTGGAAAGGCTAGGAATGGATCAAAGGGATGCAGAGGAAAAGGATGCAACTGTAGAACTCATGAAGAAACAAGGATTTGGGATGCTGAGATTGACACGCACGTGCCACAGACGCGCACACGTGGATTGTGACGTCGCAAGGTGACGCGTACGCGTAGATGACACATACGCGTTGATAGGAAATTGTTAAGCAATGCGTACGCGTACATGGCGCGTACGCGTCGATGCTCGCACGTGACTCAATTAAAGGCAAAATGCTGGGGGCGAATTCTGGGCTTTCCAGGCCCAGATCCAACTCATTCTGAGGCTATTTAAGGTAGAAATCAAGGGGAAGTCAACACCTTCCATCAACCTTTGATCACATTAGTTTAGTTTAGTTTTGGAGGGAAAGTTAGTTTTAGAGAGAGAAGCTCTCTCTTTTCTCTAGAATTAGGTTAGAGATAGATTAGGATTTCCTAGATCTAGGTTAATTTCATGCTTTGATTTATTTTTTCTTTTGTAATTCTTGTTCTTCTACATCTCCTCTCTCTAGTTTAGTATTTAATTCTCGTAATTCTCTACTTTTATGTTGATGCACTTTTGTTTCTTCTATTTTCCATTTAATGCAATTTATGTTTTGATTTCCTTTATTGTTGATTTGCTTTAGTGTAGACTTACTTTTCTTGCAATTTGATTTTACTTTCCTTTTATGCCTTCGAAGTGTTTGATAAAATGCTTGGTTGGATTATAGAGTAGATCTTTTCCCTCTTGGCCGAGGTAGAGTAATTAGTGACTCTTGAGTTATCTAATTCCCTTGTTGATTGAAAATTAGAAGTTGCTAATTGACTTGAATGCCACTAAAGCTACTCTTTCATCTAGATTAGGCTCAAGTTAATCCATCCACTTGACTCTCCTCCATGGTTAGAGGTTAACAAAGTGGGAGCAATAGACAATTCTCATCACAATTGATAAGGATAGCTAGGATATGACTTCTAATTCTCATTCGTTGCCAAGAGCTTTTCTAGCTGTTAGTTTATTTCTTTTTCCATTTATATTTATTATCTCTTAATTCAAAAACCCCAAAACACACCTCTAACCAATAACAAGAATACTTTATTGCATTTTCTAGGGAGAACAATCCGAGGTTTGAATACTTCGGTTATTATTTTAGGGGTTTGTACTTGTGACAAACAATCTTTTGTATGAAAGGATTATTGTTGGTTTAGAAACTATACTTGCAACGAGAATTCAATTGTGAAATTCTAAACCACACAAAAATTCATTCATCACTAACATCATCTTGGGCATAGGTACGGAGAAAAAATCTGTCAATTCATAATGGGAACCAGATTTAGTTATATACACAGTTGGATGGTAGCGAAAAATTTTCACAGCAAAAACTAGTACCAACCTGTTTATTGATACAAATTTAGCTAGGCTCGTGTTATGACATACATCTCTCCTGATGCATGATGAAAATATCTGTTGAGCAGTTGATAAATCATCAACTTAAGTGGAGAAAATAGAAAACATGAGGAAAAATATTTGTGAAACATCGTACAAATGCGTCAAGAGTTGTGCAGCAAATATAAGTTAAATATGTGATTATCTTGCCTATCCTTCCTGATTTTGAGCCTCAATTAAGCACATGATGAAATTGAAATATTCAACTTAGGTTTTTGGCACTCATGCCACAAAATTTTCTTCTCCAATAAAGATTATTTGAAGAATCAAAAGAAAGTAGTAGTAATAATGCATGATTTACATATAAGATCTATAAAACCAGCATTGAATGTCATACAAAAACCTTAGTCTTAGCAAAAATCCACCTGTTGCTGTTGAAACCTCATCAATATCAGGTAAAAAATAACTAATTGATATAAGTTTGCATAAATAAAATTTCCAGGCCCCTACTGTGATAACTTACTTAGCTATATTTATCATCTTCATTGGTCATAATTAGTTCTCTATGAATGAAACAAGGACTTTATATTCTCATTTTAAAAAGAATAAAGGGGTAGAGATCTCTAATTATCTATCATTAAACTTTTAATGTAAGATTTGCATAAAAGAAAAGTAGGATGATTATGATAAATTAAAGAAGTTGGACACGTAAAGTTAAAGAAACCTTTGTCCAAAGGTAAAGATGACAGGAATTATATGCTTTCTATAGAGAAGGAGAATAATTATTAAAGTACTTCAATTCCAACTGAATAAACAGAAAAGCAATAAGCTTTGGGATTGAGTGGTACGTATATTATATGAACACTTGTCTTCATTCGTTATTGCCTGAAGAAAATAAACCATAAAATTCACGATATGATATTTACATTTCAATACCAATAATTTTATATGTATTTGATCAATTTCAACTTATGAATATGACTTCACTTTTTAATTGCTACTAATTATTATGTGCATTGTAGGACTAAATATGAGTTAAAAATTGATTATTTTGAAAACGGCCAACCTGATCAGTAACTCTAGAAAAAAAATTCATACTCCAACTGAGCTTTCCAGTTTATTAGATCCTGTCTTGAGATGAATCTGTAAAAATAAAAATTGAACTTGTCTATTATAAAATGTATAATATGGATTTTATACAAATTGAAACTTACCTATTAGGACAAAAATTTATGTTATCTTTGATGTTCGATCTACCAGAACCAGAATTATCCTTTGAATACAATTTATTGGGGACTACACCAGCTTCTGCTAAGGCTTTAACCTAAAATTAAGAAGGAAGTATTCAAACTTCTACAGGTAAAATAAATAACTTTCTTGGGAAGTAAAGTTCTGACAGTTTTTACCTTGAATAGATCTAAAATCAAGGTCTTCCATACAAACATCATGAAATACAGTAACTATGTACTTGAAAAGTGATATATTGGAGCAATCCTGTGTTTGGGGTTCTTAGAAAGACACAAATAACTTTTAATTGATGTCAGGCCATGCTTAAGCAATAAATCTTTCTTGAGAGAAGAGTTCAAAATCAGTGCATGCCCCAAGAGCTAACCTTTCAAGAGAAGAATTCAATTTAACTAGCCATCTAGCATACTCTCTTTTGGTACACAGTTGATAGGCTTCAACAACATCATTAATTATCTACACAAATTAGCAAAATCCACAATATTCATACATAAAAAGAAAGAATCAAGAACAATGAGTTAACCAAACACTTGGCAACATTAAAAAAGTAACAATACATCAAAGAAATGATAGTGTTGAATGAACAAACATTAAAAACAAGAAAAATCTGCCAAATTCCTAACCTAAAACACTTAAACCAAGCTTGTAAGCTTAAAACACACTTCCAAAGGCACATTAATCAGGCATCATCCAAATTACAGATTCCTTTATCATCTCACTTCTTAAATAGAAACAAAACCAAACGACAGTTCAATTGACGACACATAGCTTTAGTTGCATGAACAAGAATTAGCATTAAAAGCAGAAAATTAAATTCGAAGCTTAAGAACTGGAACCGCAAGATCTAAAACGGTGAAAATGATGAGTAATGAAAATGAAAAGATCTAAGTTTTAAGTGAATGAAATAAAGGAGTTGTACGAGAGAGAAAAGTAGATTGAAGTTGAGAATGAGTTGACTCATCGATACCTGAAGGAGCAAATTGGAGCTGCAAGAAGGATCTGAGTGAAAGAGCGAGTTTGTGAGCCCTAAATCGAAAACCAGAGAGAAAGATACAAAGCGATAGGTGTGAGCCTTTGCTTGATCTGAACTACAGTGGCGAAGATGGTAGCGACGGCTATGGTGAGCTTCGGCGGTGAGCTTAGGCTCTCTCTTCTTTAATTTCTCTAAATCTCTTATTACTTTGGTTTAGATAAACAAATATTTTAATAAAAATAACACTAGTCATAATTCTATGGTCACTAAAAACTTTTTTTATTAGAAAGGATTTTTTTGTATTTATTAGTGATAGTATTAATAATAATTGTCATTATAATATAATTTTAATAAGAATAATACTGACCATAATTCTATGGCCACTAAAAATTTTCTACTAAAAAATTATTTTCTTGTATTTATTAGTGGCAATAATGACAATTACTATTATAATATATAGTAATAATGGTAAATATATAATTACTGTAAAAACATAACTTGAATTAAGAAATTAGTGGCTATTATGTTATTGCCACTAAAAGTTTGTTGCTAAAATATATTTTTCTTGTAGTCAACTAAAATTAAAGGAATTGGAAAAGAGTTGCTTAAGAACCTCCTGTAATGAAGAATAGAGCAAGAAATAAGGGAAGAGGTGGATGTTGTAGCCTTGGTTACCAAAATTGTGGTGGTAGCAGATGATGGAGACGGTAGATGGTGGTGACGGCGAAGAGAGAGAAAGAGGGAGGGAGGGGAAAAAGGAGAAGAAGG
This sequence comes from Arachis ipaensis, assembly GCF_000816755.2. Lineage (NCBI taxonomy): Eukaryota > Viridiplantae > Streptophyta > Magnoliopsida > Fabales > Fabaceae > Arachis > Arachis ipaensis. The sequence goes on along the minus strand of NC_029790.2, from coordinate 50,035,357 downwards.
AGGCCTCAGTGGTGGAGGTTGACGGCGACGGACAGGAGGTGGCGACGGAGGTGGTCTCG
>NC_029790.2:50034035-50035125 GCF_000816755.2 Arachis ipaensis | reverse complement strand
TTCGAACGAGGGGGAAGGGATTCATGATTTGAATTTACGCCACATTTACTGTCAAATTTACCATAAAAAAATTCTGACGATAAACTATTGTGGATCACCAAATTGCATCATTTCACTAAATTGAGTTACTATTGAAATTTTCTGACTGTAAACTCGACGGTAAAGGACACGCTAATTTACTTTATTTTTTCTCCAAATATTACTAACAGATTTACTATTGGAAAATAGAATCTTCTGGTAATTACCTAACCTTACGAATTTGACATGGTTACCACCGGTAAATCCAACAGTAAATCTACCACTACCCAGCGACACTAAATCCAACGATACTTAACATTTTTCTTGTAGTAGAGACGAAGGCAGAACCGAAATAGGCCAAGAGATACATGTTATGTGATGCAGATCGAGAGAGGGAGAGAGAAGCGCGACACAGGCGGTGACAATGGATTTGGTAAAGGTAGAGGCAGTGATAAATTTGATAGAAGGAGGCTCGAAGATGTAAAGAGATGATGATAAATAATCAGCTATTACAATACTAGAGAGCTAGAAGGGAGGGAGGAGTTGTGGAGGCAAAGATAGAGAAGAGGTGGAGGAAGAGAGGCAGTAAAGATGGGAGGTAGAGAAGGAGGAAGAGGAGGAGTGACAGCATAGAAGGATAGAGGAATAAAGGCGGTGGAGAGGGTGAAGGAGGTGAGGCGGCGGTTTGGGTGGGAGGCATGGAGGAAGAAATGGTGTGACTTATGAGGAAGAAAGCACAAAAGAAGAGGAAAGGATGTGAATTAGGGTTAAAAGGAGAAGAGTGAAAATAGAAATAAAGAAAGATAATGAAGATAAAAGTGAAAAAATAATTGTATCCATGTCTAGAATATGTGTCTCAGGTTAAGGAAGAGACATAAAAAATATGTATTTTGTGTCTGTGTGTGTCACTGTGCCCATCATAATTTTATGTCTCATTTAACAAAAGATGTACGTGTGTTATCATGCTCATGTCTCTAATGGATATAGACACTATTCAAACGGGTTCTTAAGATATATGATAAGCTTATTATTAGTGAAAAATTTTAAATAATTTTATTTGATGAATGCAAAA
>NC_029790.2:50024233-50034010 GCF_000816755.2 Arachis ipaensis | reverse complement strand
TGTATAATATAAATATTTAATTCTTTAAAAAATAATTTTTATTTTTTTAAATTCAAAAATTATGTAAATAACCCTTAGAATACAAAATAGATAAATCCGTTTATAAAGAATTAGGATAGAGAATCTTCAATTCGCCCTAGTTAACCACTTAATTACCTTATTTCCTCGATGAGGAAATAAGAATATTAAGGAACCCCGACTTTTGTAAAAGTACAACTATTGTTAGTCCTAGTTGTACCCATTTTTTCTTATTTTTTAGTCTGTTTCAGTTAGAATTTATTAAGCTTTATATTATTTTAGTGCAAAAATTCTCTTTGGATGCTACTTTGAGTGTTTTAGTGTTTTTATTTATTTAAGGTAAAATTCGGAGCAATTTGAAGCAATATTTGAAGCAATCCTCTTGGGCGTTAAACGCCAAGCTGGTGTTTAACGCCAGCAACCAGCAAATAAAATGGATGTCTCTGCCTCTTTGGGCACTAAACGCCCAACTGGCATTTAGCACCAAGCAATCCAAATTGAAGCCTCATCAATGAAGCATCTTCGAGTGGATTTAGCTTTTATTAGTTATCTTTTATTTTATTTTTGTATTTTTATTTACAAACAATATTTTTCAGTTTTAGGATTTATTATTTTAGTTTATTTTCAAATCAAATTAGGTTAGATATAAATGGAAAAATATTCAACCTTTAGGAGGATCTTCTCTCTTCCGCACTTTCACACCTTTTAGAACCCTTGTTTTCTCTTAAAGTCATTAGCCACTAAACCTCCTTGGTTAAGGTTAGGAGCTCTGTTTATTTCTATGGATTAAGACTATTACTTTTCTATTTCAATTAATGTATTGATTCAATTTCAAGGATTACTTTCGTTCTTCATTTTATGAATCTGGGTGGAACGAAAGTATGACCCTTATTCTAGATGCTTTCTTCTGACCCTTAGAAGAGGTCTCTCACTTGGACAAAGCATGAAAGTAAACTCCTCCTAAATTGCTAATTACTTGGACTAATCTTGATATGTGACATATAATCCGTTTAGCTTTCGATAATTAGGGTTTTTGTGGCAAAAAACTAGATTTGAACTTAAGCCTCTAATTAAAATCAAGTGACCAAGACATTGGCAGTTGATGAAGGTTTGAGGAGACTAAAAAACTATGACATTAGGGTTTAGTCAATTATAGTTTTCCATGAAATGAATCTTGCATGATTAAAATAGTTGGTAAGAAAACTTAATCTGGAAAAGTAAACATCTCCAATACCTTAACTATTTTCTCTCACTGATTTTACACCAATCTCACTATTTGCTTTCTTTATTCTTGATTTATTGTTTAGTGCTTTTGAAAACTACCAAACCAACTTTTCTGTTTGCCTAACTAAACCAATCAGTTGACCATTGTTGCTCAATCCATCAGTCTTCATGGGATCGACCCTCACTCACCTGAGGTATTACTTGCACCACCTACTGCACTAGCCGGTTCAGTTGTGGACATTTCTAAATTCCACACCAGTTAACCAAGGAAAATAATTCATGATAAAAATACGATACACTTGGGCTAGACAAACCCGCGCTCAAAATAGAAAGATATTTCTATTATCTTTCTATTTTGACCTTAGATTTTTACTAGTAAAAAATGTATTCTCATGGTGTTTGGTTTTTGAAAAAAAGAAAGGGGCAATCTCAATAAGCTAGACCCATGCTTCGAGTTGTTTCTTGCTACAAATAAACTTGACCACTTAAGAAATCTGTAGGAAAAGCGGATTCGCACCTCTTACAACTGACACATTCCTCTGTTCTTGGGGCAGAAGCTATTTGCTTAGCTTTACACCCATCCCAAGGTATCATTTCTAATACATCGGTAGGGCAGGTTCGGATACATTGAGTACATCCTATAAATGTATCATAAATCTTTACTGAATGTGACATTGGATTTGGATCTATAATTCTTTTTTAACACCAAAAATGAAAATTTTTTGATCTAGTAAACTCCTAAATAAATCATATGAATCAACGATTTAGCAAAATTTTGATACTCAAAACTGACTTCTGGATCAATTCATAAGAGGAGAGGGGACCAAGATACTTTAATTTCTTACGTTTTTGCAAACATGCGAGTTTGTTGAATTACACTATTCAAAATTAATATTTATATGATAACTCACTATTAATACTATTTATTCAATATAAATACTAGTTTTATTCAATATAAATACTAGTTATTCAACAAGTTTGATTGATTGGTATGAGTTGATTTTCTGTTATGATAAATTGAAGAAACAATAGCCGGTCCAATAGCAGCTTCAGCGGCTGTAATGGCAATAACAAAAATAGAAAAAATATTTCCCATTAATTGGTGACTATAAAAAAATCAGAAAAAAGTTACGAAATTTATTGATGTGTGGATATTTTATACGCTTTTTGATGCTATTTTCCTAGTGTTTTCAGTATATTCTATTAAGTTTTATTATGTTTTAGTAGGTTTTAATGCAAAATTCACTTATTGGATACAACTTTGAGCTTTTTTGTTTTTCCTATGATTTTAGGTGAGTTTTGGGTGAATTTGGCAAGTTTTGGCAAACTCTGATTTAGAGGCAAGGAAAGCACAACAGATGCCGTCAGATTTTGACCTCTGTGCACTCAAACGAGCATTTTTGGAGCTACAGAGTCCAAATGACGCATTCTCAATAGCGTTGAAAAGTTAACTTCCAGGGCTTTCCCGCAATATATAATGGTCTATACTTTTCTTTGGATTGGATAGCCCAAAACGGGTGTTAAACGCCAAACTACCCCCTAGTGGACGTTCAACGCCCCAAGAGGACCAAGGCCAGTGTTGAACGCCCAAACCTGGCGTTCAACGCCACAACGGGAGCAAGGAAGCAGCATGGACACTCCCTAGTGGGCGTCCAACACCCACTCATTCAAGTTAGAAGCCACGCTCAGCCCAAACACTCACCAAGTGGGCCCAGAACTGGACTTTCACACCTTTAGGTTAGTTTATTTCATTTTTGTAATTTCTAATTATTATTAATATCTCTTTAGGTTTAGTATTAGTATATATAGGCGATGATCACCCATCTTTAAGATCTTCATCCCCTCAGAACATTACACACATTATTTTCCGTACAGTATGAGCAACTAAACCTCCTAGGTTAAGGTTAGGAGCTCTGCTAATTCTTATGGATTAATGCAATTACTTTTCTACTTTAATCTATGTTTGATTCTGTTCTATGATGGATTGTCGTTCTTCATCCTTATGAATCTCGATTCTACATGAGTTCCTTATGAGTCCTGACCCGGATAGTATGGAGCTACAACTTGAGAATGCATCACGGGTTCTAACAAGTTATCTGGGCTAATTGGGGTATGTGACATAAAACCTCGTTAGTCAGGGGTAATTGAGGTTCTTGTGGCTCTAAGGGCTAGAATCATAAGAGCGTCAGTCTCTGATCCAGAAGATCCGACCTTGTCTGTGGCATTTTGAGTAGGATCATCAAGAGATTGAATTACACGCGCTTCACCCTTTCCCTATTCGGGTGTTTGGTCTGGACCTGAGGAGATTAATGACCACGATGAATGGCTTAATCACTTATTGCCTTGCCATTGAAGGAATTATTCATCATTAGAGTAGTAAGTATGACGTGTTAATCCAGAAGAAGAAGCACCTCCAAAGCCTTAACTGATCTCCCATCATTGGTTCTATGTTTTATTATTATTGCTTTTGTTATTGCTTTTTTTTATGTGCCTACAACAAACAACAACCAATTTTCTATTCGCCTGACTAAGATCTGCAGGATAACCATAGCTTGCTCAATCCGGCAATCCTCATGGGATTCAACCCTCACTCACCTGACGTATTAGTTGTATGACCCGGTGCACTTGATGGTTCAGTTGTGTGAGTCACAAATTTACGCACCAAGTTTTTGCCGCCGTTGTCGGGGATTATTTGTGATTGACAAATGGTGCACGAAATCACAATCACAGTTTTGTAATTCCGCACAACTAACCAGCAAGTGCACTGAGTCGTTCAAGTAATACCTTAGTCAGGATATCAATAATTCTCAGGTTTAATTGTAAAAAGTAGAAGAACATGAAATAAATACTTGTTATGCAGTAATGGAGAATAAGTTGAGGTTTTGGAGATGCTTTGTCTTCTGAATCTCTACTTTCCTACTGTCTTCTTCTTCATGCACGCAAGGCTCCTTCCATGGCAAGCTTTATGTTGGGCATCACCGTTGTCAATGGCTACTTCCCGTCCTCTCAGTGAAAATGTTCCAAATGTGCTGTCACCGCATGGCTAATCATCTGTCGGTTCTCGATCATGTCGGAATAGGATCCATTGATCCTTTTGCGTCTGTCACTACGCCCAACACTCGCGAGTTTGAAGCTCGTCACAGTCATCCCTTCCTAGATCCTACTCAGAATACCACAGACAAAGTTTAGACTTTCCGGATCTCAAGAATGACTGCCAATAATTCTAGCCTATACCACGAAGGTTCCAATCTTAGTTTAGAAACCCAAGAGATACACATTCAAGCTTGATAGCATATAGAATGGAAGTGGTTGTCAGGCACGCGTTCAAAGGTGAGAATGATGATGAGTATCACGGATCATCACATTCATCAGGTTGAAGTGCGAATGAATATCTTAGAATAGAGGCAAGCATGATAGAATGGAAAACAGTAGTAATTGCATTAATTCATCGAAACACAGCAGAGCTCCTCACCCCCAACCATGGGGTTTAGAGACTCATGCCGTAGAGAATACAATATGAAACGTGTAAAATGTCATGAGGTACAAGATGAATTACTAAAAGTAGTTTTTATAGTAAACTAGTCACCTAGGATTACAGAAAATGAGTAAGCTAGGGTGTTTAGTGTAAAAATCCACTTCCGGGGCCCACATGGTGTGTGCTTGGGCTGAGCATTGAAGCTTTCATGTGTAGAGACTTTTCTTGGAGTTAAACGCCAGCTTTTGTGCCAGTTTGGGCATTTAACTCCAGCTTTTATGCCAGTTCTAGCGTTAAACGCCAGAATTCTTAAGCTGACTTGGAACGCCGGTTTGGGCCATCAAAGCTTGTGCAAAGTATAGACTATTATATATTGCTGGAAAGCCCAGGATGTCTACTTTCCAACGCAATTGAGAGTGCGCCAATTAGGCTTCTGTAGCTCCAGAAAATATACTTCGAGTGCAGGGAGGTCAGAATCCAACAGCATCTGCAGTCCTTTTTCAGCCTCTTAATAAGATTTTTACTCAGGTCCCTCAATTTCAGCCAGAAAATACCTGAAATCATAGAAAAACATGAAAACTCATAGTAAAGTCCAGAAAAGTGAATTTTAAATAAAAACTAATAAAAATATAATAAAAACTAACTAAAATATACTAAAAACATACTAAAAACAGTGCCAAAAAGCGTATAAATTATCCGCTCATCACAACACCAAACTTAAATTGTTGCTTGTCCCCAAGCAACTAAAAATCAAATAGGATAAAAAGAAGAGAATATACAATGAATTCCAAAAACATCTATGAAGATCAGTATTAGATGAGCGGGGCTTTTAGCTTTTTGCCTCTGAACAGTTTTGGCATCTCATTTTATCCTTTGAAGTTCAGAATGATTGGCTTCTATAGGAACTCAGAATCCAGATAGTGTTATTGATTCTCCTAGTTAAGTATGTTAATTCTTGAACACAGCTACTTTATGAGTCTTGGCTGTGACCCTAAGTATTTTGTTTTCCAGTATTACCACCGGATACATAAATGCCACAGACACATAACTGGGTGAACCTTTTCAGATTGTGACTCAGCTTTGCTAGAGTCCCCAATTAGAGGTGTCCAGAGCTCTTAAGCACACTCTTTTTGCTTTGGACCACGACTTTAACTGCTCAGTCTCAAGTTTTCACTTGACACCTTCACGCCACAAGTACATGGTTAGGGACAGTTTGATTTAGCCGCTTAGGCCAGGATTTTATTCCCGAGGGCCCTCCTATCCACTGATGCTCAAAGCCTTGGATCCTTTTTATTACCCTTGCCTTTTGGTTTAAAGGGCTATTGGCTTCTTCTGCTTGCTTTTTCTTTCTTTTTCTCTCTTTTTTCTTCTTTTTTTTTCACTGCTTTTTCTTGCTTCAAGAATCAATTTTTTTATTTTTTAGATTATCCATAACACTTCTCCTTTTCCATCATTCTTTCAAGAGCCAACAATTTTAACAAATTCAAACATATGCACTGTTCAAGCATTCATTCAGAAAACAAGAGTATTGCCACCACATCAAAATAATTAAACTGTTTTAAAATTTGAAATTCATGTACTTCTTTTCTTTTTCAATTAGAAACACTTTTTATTTAAGAAAGGTGATGGATTCATAGGACATTCATAGCTTTAAGACATAAACTTTAAATTTTATTAATCATGGAATGACAATAAGACTCAAAAATAAATATAAGAGCAAACTAATAATAATAGAAGACAGAAAAGTAAAAAAATAGAAAAATAAATGACTCTTAAAATAGACTCTTAATAATAAAGGTTATCACAGAGTTAGGACTCAACAACCTTGATCTTGAGAAGTGGATGCTCCCTCAATCTGTGGGGTGTTTGGTCCTTCAAGGGAGAATTTCTGGCGCTTCAGCTCCTGTAGCTCACGCCCCTGCTTCTCCTGTTCCTTCAGCAGTTTGCAGAGCATGCAGTTTTGATTCTGCTGTTCTTCCTTAAGTTGTTCCATAGCTTCTTGCAGCTTGGTAACAGATGCTTCTAGGCGGGTCCAGTAGTAAATTTTAGGAATTTCTGGGAGGAACTCCTGCGCCCTCCTTTTTATGGAGTTGTCTTGCACTTGTCCTTCCATTGACTTCTTGGTGATTGGGTGTTCGATTGGGATGAATTCATCTACTCCCATCCTCACCCCAGCATCTTTACATAGCAGAGAAATTAAGCTTGGGTAGGCCAGTTTGACTTCAGTGGAGTTCTTGTTTGCAATTGTGTAAATCTCACAAGAAATCAGATGATGAATCTCCACTTCCTTTCCAAGCATAATACAATGAATCATCACCGCTCTTTTGACAGTGACCTCAGAGCGGTTGCTAGTGGGCAATATAGAACGCCCAAAGAAGTCCAACAAGCCTCTTGCAACTGGTTTGAGATCTTCCCTCTTCAGTTGGTTTGGAGCGCCTTTTGAATTGGTTATCCACTTAGTTCCAGGGAGGCATATGTCCTCTAGAACTTGATCCAACCCATTATCTACTCTCACCATTCTCCTATTAAAGGAATCTGGATCATCTTGTAGTTGAGGCATTTTGAAGACCTCTCTTATTTTGTCTAGATGGAAGTAAATAAGCCTCCCTCTGACCATGGTTCGGTAGGTATGAAAGGCGGTTCCAGTTATGCTCTGCTTATCTGTTAGCCACAAATTTGAGTAGAATTCTTGAACCATGTTTCTTCCAACCTTTGTTTCAGGATGAGCTAGAATTTCCCATCCTCTGTTTCGAATTTGCTCTTGGATCTCCGGATATTCATCTTCTTTCAGATTGAATTTAACTTCTAGGATCACTGACCTCAGACCCATTATTTTGTGGTAATAGTCTGCATGTTCTTTGGTTAGGAACCTCTCTTGATTCAAAAGACTCTTTGGAGTATTCTCTTTCTTGCCTCTTGATTTGGTTTGTTTTCCCTTAGGTGCCATGATCTTGATGAGTCTTAGCTCAGTGATCACGAAAAAACACACCAAACTTAGAGGTTTGCTTGCCCTCAAGAAAAAGAAAGGAAAGGGGAGATGATGCCAGGGCATTTTGGCCAGTTTTACTGACCTTTTCTTTACTGTTTTTAAGGTAGTTTCATGCATTTTCTTAGAAAATAAGCGATTTTTGGGTAGATATTCACTTACATCTTGATTCAAGCATACATTGTGCACTTCACATGATTTCATGAGAATTTTGCATGAATTATATGATAAATTGGATGATGCATGATCCCATGATTAAGAGCAAGACTTTGATGCACTTTGTTTGATTGATTTTAGGCCAAAAGAAGAAGAGAATAGCCACGTTAGTGGCTACGTTAGTTACACTAACGTGGGCACTAACGTGGAAGGAAGGAAATCTCCAACGTTAGGGAGAAAAGTTAGTGGCATTAACTTTGAAGAAGGAGAGCATGGAATGATAGCAAGGAAGACCCACGTTAAGAGTCACGTTAGCTACACTAACGTGAACTCTAACGTAGGGACAAAAGGCACCAAGCAACGTTAATGGGGAAAGTGAGCCCCAATAACGCTTGCGAAAGGGGTATATGCCAACGTTAGTGGAAAAAGAGAGTGCCACTAATGTTTGCGAAGGCTAGAAGACCCACGTTAGTCTCCACGTTAGTGAGATTAACGTGGGAACTAACGTGGAAGAAAAGGGGAACGCCAATGTTAGTGAAAAAGGTGAGTTCCACTAACGTTGGCGAAGCAAAAAGACCCACGTTAACTTCCACGTTAACTAAGTTAACGTGGGCAAAAGTCCCACCTGGCAGCCTGACCATGCCTTCTTCAAACACGCATAACTTGAGCCACAAAGCTCCAAATGAGGTAATTCTAGTGGCATTGAAAAGTAGGATTCCAGAGCTTTCCAAGCATATATGGCACTACATGGTTGACGCTAAATTTGAGGGAGAAAACCTGCCCCGAAAGTGCAATGATGAACATGGTATCAACCTGTATTAAGGCCAACTGACCTCTTCACCTTCCAAGAAGTGTAACTCGAGTTGTAGAGCTCCAAATGATGCGCTTCCAAAGGCGTTGGAAAGTAGACATCCAGAAATTTCCAACAATATATAATAGTATGGGGTGGACATTGATTTTGAGCTCCAGAACCTGGAAATATTAAGCCCCTGGTCGCTAGCATTATCGGGACTCACGTTTTCCATTAACGCTAGCGACTATGCCAGCGACCATGTCTACTTCAAAGGAGCATAACTTGAGTTATAGAGATCCAATTGAGGTGATTTCAGTTGAGTTAGAAAGCTGACATTTAGAGCTTTCCAACAATATTTAATACTCTATAGTGGACGTAAAATTGGAGCACAAACAAGAGGCATCTTTTAAGCCCCAAAAACACCAACTGGGCAGCAAGTGCAACGTTAGCCACAATAACTTTAGCACTAACGCCACACTTGTAGCGTAAGTGTGGCGAACTTTAGCACTAACTTTAGCACCTGGACCTTAACTTGACTCACTTCTCCCTCAAGTCCACTTCAAAGCTCAAGCAAGCAAGCCCACAATTGTCAACCAATCAAGACCACAAGAAGCATCTAGAATAGGAATTTTCATTTAATTATAATTTGCTTTTAATTTCATTTTGTAATTTAGGAGAGCCTATATAAAGGCCTTAGTTTTTACATTGAAAGCATTCTAGAAATTGAAGGAAGGGGGAGAGAGTGAAGACCAATTTGAACTTCTGTGAATTGGCACATTCCAAGGGGAGTGGGTCTTCGGACCCCTCCCCTCCTACACTCTTCTTCCTTTTCTCTTCTTTTTCTTTCCTTAGTAGTAGTTTAATTTTAGTTTGTACTTTTCATTTATGAATTTTGAAGTTTTATTTTCAGTTTCAATCTTCATCTTTACTTTTCTGCACTTTCTTTCTTTTCTATTTTGGTAGAGCAATGATCAACTAACTCTTTTCATTGGGTTAGAGAGCTCTATTGTGATTCAATGGATTAACTGTAGTTTTTATTCTTCTTCTTCTTTCTTTTCTCTTGATTTTACTAGAGAGCTTTCGATCTTCATCCAATTGGGTAGTTATCTTGGAAAAGAAGCTATT
>NC_029790.2:50010404-50022903 GCF_000816755.2 Arachis ipaensis | reverse complement strand
TTGATTTGGGAATGCATGTGGTATAATCAGTGACCATACTTCATCTCTTCTCATGAGCAATTGACCAAGGAATTGGCTATTGATCAAGATTTGAGAGATTGAATTACAAGGAATTGTAATTCGATCACTTAAGATTGCCAAGGAGATCAATGAATGCATTGATTGAGGAAGAGATGAGAATGAACTTGATCCGGAGGATTGCAATATCTCTTGATCCCAATGTTCATTTTATTTTTAGTTCTTACATTTACTTTTCTTGCCATTTTACTTTGCTGCACTTTATTACTTTCTTTACTTTTATGCCATTTACATTCCCTTGTTGCTTATCACTCCAATCTGATTCATCTAACTAGAATAATCAATTAACCATTGATTGCTTAATCCGTTAATCTCTGTGGGATTCGACCTCATTCTTTTGTGAGTTATTACTTGACGACAAATTTGGTACACTTGCCGAAGGAAATTTGTTATGAGAAAGTTTTCCGTGCATCACATTTAAGGCGCCGTTGCCGGGGATTAATTGTGATTAACAAACTACCGGTTGGTTGATTACCTAGATTAGACATTTTCTTTTGTTTTGCTTTATTCATGTAATTGCTTTAGTTCTTTATTTTCTATGCTCTCTAACTGTTTGTGTTAATGCCTCACTAAGAAGCCCCTGTCGTGACAGCTCTGGCTCTTGGTGATTTTGTTATTAATACAACAGTTCTTTTACTCAGCTTCTTTCCAAATAAAATTGGCATATGATCACATTCTAAGTTTGGTGTTGCCCTACAACAATCTGTTTTCAATTTTTCTGGATACTTGCATCAATTCTCAGAGAAAGTGTCACACTAAGTTTGGTGTGCCACTTATTTTTCTATGCAATGTATCCAGCAACACCACTTGTTTGTATAATCATAATGCCTTTGCTTCTTAGGCTTGCAGTGTTATCCTTAATTTTTGCTTGCTTAACCACATACATCACTTACATTTTAGTATGTAAGATGTTCATGACCCATCATAGACCCCACCACCACTGTTTTATTTGCTTCTTGAAGACAAGCAATTAGTCTAAATTGGTGTGGAAAGGGAGAAAAGTAGGAGAAAAAGGGCAACAACAATAAAGATGAACTACAAGGTGGTAAAGTTTCTTTTTCCTCTTACTTATTTCCAGTACATTCAATTGCATGATTGTCTTCTAAGTTCTTTGTATGTATGTGTGCTTGCTCCTTGTGAATAAGCATGTCAATTCTGTCTTTTAAACTTTTTATTGATTAAGGCTGTGTTTTCTAGTCTGAATGTCATTACTACATCCTTACTTTGCTTACTTGTATGCTTGTCCCTTTTGAATCAAATGAAAAGAGAATGAGTGTTTTATAAAAGACCAAAGTGGAGTTCATACTATGGAGTAAGTTCCTGAGTTTGTGGTGTGGTCATAAGTTAGCTAAGTTGGTTCAACCACAAGGTGGGAAGATAACTATCTGTCCTGAATCATATGCTTTGAACACACCCCATGAGACTAGCTAAATAACAAGATCCTAATAAGAAAAAGGGAGAGAACAAAGGTTGAAGAATAAAAGAAAAAAAAATAGCAAGAAAAGAGGCTAGGCACCAAGGGTTTGAGTCTTGAGGGATGTGTCTGTGGTGTTCTTGTACCAAGGATCTGCTTGGATTACTAAGCTCTCAGGGGTGCTTTATCACCTGATAACTTGGGTTAACTAACCCAGGATTATCAGCTGAAAGTCCACTATCAAGAGCAGTCTTTGCTACAGAACATTTAGTAGCCCAAAGAGGTGCTGGACACCAAGACCTCAAGGAAAGAAAATAAACAAACCATGTGCCTGTGGTGTGTATGTATGGGGGAGAGACTTGAGGAAGTAAGTCCGTAGGGGTGTTTCAACACCTAGCACCTTGAACCAACTGGTTCGACAGTGTTGGCTGAAAGCTTATTTTAAAGAGTTGCCCCCTTACAGAGCACTTAGCCTAAGAACACAAATAAGCCCTGAATTGACAAGAAACAAAAGGGATCAATGAATAAAAGTCTCATGGGATGCAAGCAAAGTGAGTATTCTAGGACATGATAAAGGTCTGAAAGCCAGTGAAGGAATGAACCTAAGTTGCTATGCATGAAACCACCATAAAACCAGGGACATGACTTCCACAAGAATGACTCATTTTCTCTTGGCATTCCATTCATCATTCTCTTGTTCCAGTACTTGCTTAGGGAAAGCAAGCTTTAAGTTTGGTGTGGTGATGCCAAGGCATTTTGGCCAGTTTCACTGACCTTTTCTTTACTGTTTTTAAGGTAGTTTCATGCATTTTCTTAGAAAATAAGCGAGTTTTAGGTAGATATTCACTTACATCTTGATTCAAGCATACATTGTGCACTTTACATGATTTCATGAGAATTTTGCATGAATTATATGATAAATTGGATGATGCATGATCCCATGATTAAGAGCAAGACTTTGATGCACTTTGTTTGATTGATTTCAGGCCAAAAGAAGAAGAGAAGAGCCACGTTAGTGGCTACATTAGTTACAATAACGTGGGCACTAACATGGAAGGAAGGAAAGCCCCAACGTTAGGGAGAAAAGTTAGTGGCATTAACTTTGAAGAAGGAGAGCATGGAACGATAGCAAGGAAGACCCACGTTAAGAGTCACGTTAGCTACACTAACGTGAACTCTAACGTAGGGACAAAAGGCACCAAGCAACGTTAATGGGGAAGGTGAGCCCCAATAACGCTTGCGAAAGGGGTATAGGCCAACGTTAGTCGAAAAAGAGAGTGCCACTAACGTTTGCGAAGGCTAGAAGACCCACGTTAGTCTCCACGTTAGTGAGATTAATGTGAGAACTAACGTGGAAGGAAAGGGGAACGCCAACGTTAGTGGAAAAGGTGAGTTCCACAAACGTTGGCGAAGCAAAAAGACCCACGTTAACTTCCATGTTAACTTAACTAAGTTAACGTGGTAGTTAACGTGGGCAAAAGTCCCACCTGGCAGCCTGACCATGCCTTCTTCAAACACACATAACTTGAGCCACAAAGCTCCAAATGAGGTGATTCTACTAGCATTGGAAAGTAGGATTCCAGAGCTTTCCAAGCATATATGGCACTACATGGTTGACACTAAATTTGAGGGAGAAAACCTGCCCCGAAAGTGCAATGATGAACATGGTATCAACCTGTATTAAGGCCAACTGACCTCTTCACCTTCCAAGAAGTGTAACTCGAGTTGTAGAGCTCCAAATGATGCGCTTCCAAAAGCGTTGGAAAGTAGACATCCAGAGCTTTCTAACAATATATAATAGTATGGAGTGGACATTGATTTTGAGCTCCAGAACCTGGAAATATTAAGCCCCTGGTCGCTAGCGTTATCGGGACTCACGTTTTCCATTAACGCTAGCGACTATGCCAACGACCATGTCCACTTCAAAGGAGCATAACTTGAGTTATAGAGATCCAATTGAGGTGATTCCAGTTGCGTTAGAAAGCTGACATTCAAAGCTTTCCAACAATATATAATACTTTTTAGGGAGCATGAAATTGGAGCACAAACATGAGGCATCTTTTAAACCGCAAAAACACCAACTGGGCAGCAAGTGCATCATTAGCCACAATAACTTTAGTACTAACGCCACACTTGTAGTGTTAGTGTGGCTAACTTTAGAACCAAGTTTAGCACCTGGACCTCAACTTGACTCACTTCTCCCTCAAGTCCACTTCAAAGCTCAAGCAAGCAAGCCCACAATTATCAACCAATCAAGACCACAAGAAGCATCTAGAATAGGAATTTTCATTTAATTGTAATTTGCTTTTAATTTCATTTTGTAATTTAGGAGGGCCTATATAAAGGCCTTAGTTTTTACATTGAAAGCATTCTGGAAATTGAAGTAAGGGGGAGAGAGTGAAGACCAATTCAAACTTCTGTGAATTGGCACACTCCAAGGGGAGTGGGTCTTCGGACCCCTCCCCTCCTACACTGTTCTTCCTTTTCTCTTCTTTTTCTTTCCTTAGTAGTAGTTTAATTCTAGTTTGTACTTTTCATTTATGAATTTTGAAGTTTTATTTTTAGTTTCAATCTTCATCTTTACTTTTCTGCACTTTCTTTCTTTTCTATTTTGGTAGAGCAATGATCAACTAACTCTTTTCATTGGGTTAGAGAGCTCTATTGTGATTCAATGGATTAAGTGTAGTTCTTATTCTTCTTCTTCTTTCTTTTCTCTTGATATTACTAGAGAGCTTTCGATCTTCATCCAATTGGATAGTTATCTTGGAAAAGAAGCTATTCATACTTGGATCTCTTCTGAACCTTGGAAGAGGAATGAAGAGATCATGCTAGAAATGCTTTCTCATGTTGTACCAAATTGGGTTTGGAAGGATATGTGACTATAATCCTCCAACATTTGATTTGAGAATGCATGTGGTATAATCAGTGACCATACTTCATCTCTTCTCATGAGCAATTAACCAAGGAATTGGCTATTGATCAAGATTTGAGAGATTGAATTACAAGGAATTGTAATTCGATCACTTAAGATTGCCAAGGAGATCAATGAATGCATTGATTGAGGAAGAGATGAGAATGAACTTGATCCGAAGGATTGCAATATCTCTTGATCCCAATGTTCATTTTATTTTTAGTTCTTACATTTACTTTTCTTGCCATTTTACTTTGCTGCACTTTATTGCTTTCTTTACTTTTATGCCATTTACATTCCCTTGTTGCTTATCACTCCAATCTGATTCGTCTAACTAGAATAATCAATTTACCATTGATTGGTTAATCCGTTAATCTCTGTGGGATTCGACCTCACTCTTTTGTGAGTTATTACTTGACGACGAATTCAGTACAATTGCCGAAGGAAATTCGTTATGAGACAAGTTTCCACGCGTATCAGGAGACAGAGGAGAAAAGGAAAATTTGAATGGTGGAGAGGAGGGGATGGCCGAATGTGTATTTATAAGAGGAGGGGAGGGATTTCGAAAATTTTGAAAGAAATATGCCATAGAGATATGATTGGTGGAAGAAAATAAAATCATGATATGAAAAAGATGAGATTTTCAATTGAAAAAGATATAAAAAGGTTAAATCTGATAATTTGGATATGCATCTAAGAAATAAGAGATGATATGATGGGTTTGAAAATATTTGAAAAGAAATTGAAAAGATACTTGAGTTTTTGAAGAAGATTTGGGAAGGATTTGAAAGAAAATTGAAAAGAGATTTAGAGAATTGTTGAATTTTTGAAAATTGAGGGTGAATAATGAAAGTTTGAAACATGTTTATGCAGAAAATTATGAGTTAAAACATGAAAATTTGAAAAAATTTGAATTTGGAAACAAAATCTCCTCCCCCTGCCTTTCTGGCATTAAATGCCCAGAATGGTATCCATTCTGGCGTTTAACGCCCAATTGTTGGCTATTATGGGCGTTTAACGCCAGCCAAGGTACTTGGCTGGGCGTTAAACGCCAGAAACCCCTTTATCACTGGACATTTTGTTGAACGCCCAGGATGCTGCAATTCTGGCGTTAAACGCCCAGAATGGTACCAATTCTGGCATTTAACGCCCAAAATGGTACCTTTACTGGCATTTTCTTGTCAGTAAGCTCCTTTTCTCTGCTTTTTGCACTGAATCCTTCTGTAACTCTGTGAATTCCTTCAATTTTGATGATTAACCTTTGAAGAAAATGTATATCAAATTTTTACAAGTATTATTTAAAACAAATAACCTGCTAATGGCTAGGTTGCCTCCCAGCAAGCGCTTCTTTATTGTCTTTAGCTGGTCCTTTACTGAGCTTCATTCAAGCCTCAGTTTTGAGCATTCTTGCTCAAAATTGCTTTCAAGATAATGTTTGATTCTCTGTCCATTAACAATGAAATTTTTGTCATAATCAATATCTTGAAGCTTAACATATCCATATGGTGACACTTCTGTAATCACATATGGTCCCCTCCACCGGGATTTTAATTTCCCGGGAAATAATCTGAGCCTAGAGTTGAACAGCAGAACTTTTTGTCCTAGCTCAAAGACTCTGGATGACAATTTCTTGTCATGCCACTTTTTTGCTTTTTCCTTATAAATTTTTGCATTTTCAAAAGCATTGAGTCTGAACTCCTCTAGCTCATTTTGCTGGAGCAATCTTTTCTCACCAGCTAACTTAGCATCTAGGTTTAGGAATCTGGTTGCCCAGTAGGCTTTATATTCCAGTTCCACAGGCAGATGACAGGCCTTGCCATACACAAGCTAGTATGGAGAGGTTCCTATAGGAGTCTTGAATGCTATTCTGTATGCCCACAGAGCATTATCCAAGCTCTTTGCCCAATCTTTTTTAAGGGCAATTACAGTCTATTTCAGGATTATTTTTAGCTCTCTATTAGAGACTTCAGCCTGTCCATTTGTCTGTGGATGATACGGAGTTGCTACTTTGTGGCTAATTCCATATCGGACCATAGCAGAGTAAAGCTGTTTATTGCAGAAATGGGTGCCCCCATCACTGATTAGTACTCTGGGAACACCAAATCTGCTGAAAATATGTTTCTGAAGGAACTTCAGCACAGTCTTGGTATCATTAGTGGGTGTGGCAATTGCCTCCATCCATTTAGATACGTAGTCTACTGCCACCAGAATGTAAGTGTTTGAGTATGATGGTGGGAAAGGCCCCATGAAGTCAATACCCCATACATCAAACAACTCAATCTCTAAGATCCCTTGTTGAGGCATGGCGTAACCATGAGGTAAGTTGCCAGCTCTTTGGCAACTGTCACAGTTACGCACAAACTCTCGGGCATCTCTATAGAGAGTAGGCCAATAGAAGCCACATTGGAGGACTTTAGTGGCTGTGCGCTCACTTCCGAAATGTCCTCCATACTGTGATCCATGGCAATGCCACAGGATCTTCTGTGCCTCCTCTCTAGGGATGCATCTGCGGATCATTCCGTCTGCACATCTCTTAAAGAGATATGGTTCATCCCACAAGTAGTACTTTGCGTCAGAAATTAGTTTTTTCTTTTGCACTCTGCTGTACTCCTGGGGTATGAACCTCACAGCTTTATAATTTGTAATGTCTGCAAACCATGGTGCTTCCTTGGCAAAGAGTTGCTCATCTGGAAAGGTCTCAGAGATCTCAGTAGAAGGGAGGGACGCCCCAGCTACTGGTTCTATCCGGGACAGGTGATCAGCTACCTAGTTCTCTGTCCCTTTTCTGTCTCTTATTTCTATATCAAACTCTTGCAGAAGCAACACCCATCTTATGAGCCTGGGTTTTGAATCCTGCTTTATGAGTAAATATTTAAGAGCAGCATGGTCAGTATACACAATCACTTTTGATCCTACTAAATAGGATCTAAACTTGTTGATGTCATAAACCACTGCTAGCAGCTCTTTTTCTGTGGTTGTGTAATTCTTTTGTGCGTCATTTAGAACATGATTGGCATAGTAAATAATGTGCAGAAGCTTGTTATGCATTTGTCTCAACACTGCACCAATGGCATGGTCACTGGCATCACACATTAGTTCGAATGGTAATGTCCAGTCTGGTGCAGAGATGACTGGTGCTGTGACCAGCTTAGCTTTCGGGGTTTCAAACGCTTGCAGACACTCTGTGTCAAACACAAATGGCGTGTCAGTAGCTAGCAGGTTGCTTAGAGGTTTTGCAATTTTTGAAAAATCCTTTATGAACCTCCTATAGAATCCTGCATGCCCTAGAAAGCTTCTGATTGCCTTAACATTGGTAGGTGGTGGTAATTTTTCAATCACCTCTACCTTGGCTTGATCCACCTCTATTCCCTTGCTTGAAATTTTGTGCCCAAGGACAATTCCTTCAGTCACCATAAAGTGACATTTTTCCCAGTTTAAGACCAGGTTAGTCTCTTGGCACCTATTTAGGACAAGTGCTAGATGATCAAGACAGGAGCTGAATGAGTCTCCAAATACTGAGAAGTCATCCATGAAGACTTCCAGGAACTTCTCTACCATATCAGAGAAGATAGAGAGCAGGCACCTCTGAAAGGTTGCAGGTGCATTGCACAGACCAAAAGGCATTCTTCTGTAAGCAAATACTCCAGATAGACATGTGAATGCTATTTTCTCTTGGTCTTGAGAATCCACTATAATTTAGTTGTAGCCTGAATAGCCATCCAAAAAGTAGTAGTATTCATGGCCTGCTAGTCTCTCTAGCATCTGGTCTATGAATGGTAAAGGAAAATGATCCTTTCTGGTGGCTGTATTGAGCCTTCTGTAGTCAATACACATACGCCACCCTGTAACTGTTCTTGTGGGAACCAGTTCATTCTTTTCATTATGAACTACTGTCATGCCTCCCTTCTTGGGGACAACTTGGACAGGGCTCACCCAGGGGCTATCAGAAATAGGATAAATAATCCCAGCCTCTAGTAACTTAGTGACCTCTTTCTGCACCACCTCCTTCATGGCTGGATTTAGCCGCCTCTGTGGTTGAACCACTGGCTTAGCATCATCCTCCAATAGGATCTTGTGCATGCATCTTGCTGGGCTAATGCCCTTAAGATCACTTATGGACCACCCAAGAGCTGTCTTGTGTGTCCGTAGCACTTGTATTAGTGCTTTCTCTTCTTGTGGATTTAAAGCAGAGCTTATGATCACTGAAAAAGTGTCACCCTCTCCCAGAAATGCATATTTCAGGGATGGTGGTAGTGGTTTGAGCTCGGGTTTAGGAGGTTTCTCCTCTCCCTGAGGGATTTTTAGAGGTTCTTTAGTTTCCTCTGGTTCCTCCAGATCAGGCTGAACATCTTTAAAGATGTCCTCTAGCTCTGATTCAAGACTCTCAGTCATATTAATCTCTTCTACCAAAGAGTCAATAATATCAGTGTTCATGCAGTCATTTGATGTGTCTGAATGATGCATAGCTTTGATAGCATTTAACTTGAACTCATCCTCATTGACTCTCAGGGTCACTTCCCCTTTTTGTACATCAATAAGAGTTCGTCCAGTTGCTAGGAAAGGTCTTCCTAGAATGAGAGTTGCACTCTTGTGCTCCTCCATTTCCAACACTACAAAGTCAGTGGGAAAGGCAAATGGCCCAACCTTGACAATCATGTCCTCAATTATGCCTGATGGATATTTAATGGAGCCATCAGCAAGTTGAAGACATATCCGGGTTGGTTTGACTTCTTCACTCAACCCAAGCTTTCTGATAGTAGATGCAGATATTAGGTTGATACTTGCTCCAAGGTCACATAGAGCTGTCTTAGTACAAGCACCCTCTAATGTGCATGGTATCATAAAGCTTCCTGGATCTTGAAGCTTTTCTGGTAAGCTTTTCAGAATGACTACACTGCATTCTTTAGGGAGAAACACTTTTTCAGTTTCTCTCCAATCCTTCTTATGACTTAAGATCTCTTTCATGAACTTAGCATAAGAGGGTATTTGCTCGAGTGCCTCTGCAAACGGGATCTTTATCTCAAGAATCCTGAGATAGTCTGCAAAGCGGGCAAATTGTTTATCCTGTTTCGCTTGGTGGAGTTTTTGAGGATAAGGCATCTTGGCTTTATATTCTTTAACCTTAGTTGCTGCAGGTTTATTCCCTATAGAAGTGGTTGGAGAAGCATTCTTAGAGGGGTTACTATCAGCACTTACAGGTGTTTGATCCGTCATTGGCGTTTGAACGCCAGGATTGGGTGCCGGATGGGGGTTTAACGCCAGCTTTTCTCCCTTTTCTGGCGTTTGAACGCCAGAACTGGGCAAGGAATGGGTGTTTAACGCCAACTTTTCTCCCTTTTCTGGCGTTTGAACGCCAGAATTATTCTTCTCTGGGCTCTTGCTGTCCTCAGAGGGATTTTGGTGCACGAAATCACAATCACACTTTTGCAATTCCGCACAATTAACCAGCAAGTGCACTGGGTCATCCAAGTAATACCTTACGTGAGTAAGGGTCGATCCCACGGAGATTGTCGGCTTTTTGCTACTTTGAACTGAATTATTTAATGTCTTCCCGCTCCTTAGTTGAACAGCTTGGCATTCTTCTGTTATCTGAATAGATAGCTGCTGTCTTGTCTGATTTAATTGCGCTTCTATATTCTTGTTAGCATTTTTAGTGTCTTGGAGCATTTCCTTGAATTCTGCTAATTGTTTTGTCATTAGAAGTAATTGCTGATTTAGTTCAACAATCTGTTCTTGAGGATTATGATCAGTAGTTGCTACCAAAGCTTCTTTTTCTTTGGATGGCTCATTGCTTGAGTACAGATGTTGATTTCTAGCAACTGTATCTATGAGTTCTTGGGCCTCTTCAATTGTCTTTCTCATGTGTATAGATCCACCAGCTGAGTGGTCTAGAGACATTTGAGCTCTTTCTGTAAGCCCATAGTAGAAGATGTCTAACTGTACCCACTCAGTAAACATTTTAGAGGGGCATTTCCTTAGCATCCCTCTATACCTCTCCCAGACATTATAAAGGGATTCATGATCCTCTTGTTTAAAGCCTTGGATGTCCAGCCTTAGCTGTGTCATCCTTTTTGGAGGGTAAAATTGATTCAAGAATTTGTCTGATAACTGTTTCAATTTTGCTGCACCATGATAATGAGCTGAGGATTTAGCTCAAAACTGCTTGCTTTGATGGGAGGTATACAAATGCTACTCCCATATGCAGCTGTAATGGGGTTGGCATATTACCCCAGAGTCCTTCTGGACTGTTCATTTCCACTTATGTCCATGATAGAGAAAAGGGAATTGATATGAATTGCAAATAAATTATAAATTTTTTTAAGGTAACCGAAATTAAAATAAGATAAAATAAAATAAAATAAAATAATTGAAAAATTGAATATAAATTCAAAAATTAGAAGAAATTGAAATAAAAGCAAATTGAAGATGAAATTAATTAATTAATTACACCGTTGTCAATGGCTACTTCCCGTCCTCCAGTGAAAATGTTCCAAATGAGCTGTCACCGCACGGCTAATCATCTGTCGGTTCTCGATCATGTTGGAATAGGATCCATTGATCCTTTTGCGTCTGTCACTACGCCCAACACTCGCAAGTTTGATGCTCGTCACAGTCATCCCTTCCCAGATCCTACTCAGAATACCACAGACAAAGTTTAGACTTTTCGGATCTCAAGAATGACCGCCAATAATTCTAGCCTATACCACGAAGGTTCCAATCTTAGATTAGAAACCCAAGAGATACACATTCAAGCTTGATAATTTTAGACTTGGTGTTTGCTTGGGCTGAGCATTGAAGCTTTCATGTGTAGAGACTTTTCTTGGAGTTAAACACCAGCTTTTGTGCCAATTTGGGCGTTTAACTCCAGCTTTTATGCCAGTTCTGGCGTTAAACGCTAGAATTCTTAAGCTGACTTGGAACGCCGGTTTGGGCCACCAAATCTTGAGCAAAGTATAAACTATTATATATTGCTGGAAAGCCCAGGATGTCTGCTTTCCAACGCAATTGAGAGCGTGCCAATTGGGCTTCTGTAGCTCCAGAAAATCCACTTCAAGTGCAGGGAGGTCAGAATCCAACAGCATCTGCGGTCCTTTTTCAGCCTCTTAATCAGATTTTTGTTCAGGTCCCTCAATTTCAGTCAGAAAATACCTGAAATCACAGAAAAACACGCAAACTCATAGTAAAGTCCAGAAAAGTGAATTTTAAATAAAAAATAATAAAAATATAATAAAAACTAACTAAAATATACTAAAAACATACTAAAAACAGTGCCAAAAAGCGTATAAATTATCCACTCATCAACAAACTAACGGTTGTCTTGCTCCTTATATCAGGTACTTTTGACTAGTTTTTCTTTTAATTGTGTTTCTTATTTTCTTTTCACAAAAAAACTTTTTGAAAAATTTATCTTTAGCCATCTTTTTCTTTTGTTTGAGTCTGGTGTCAATTTTTAAGTTTGGTGTCCTTTCGGTTTTTGTTGATTTTTCTTTACTTGAGTCTTTCAAATATTGTTCTTATTTTCTTTCTTCTTGTTCGAAATTTTTGTGTATTTTCTTTTCTTTGATTTCAAAATTTTTAAGTTTGGTGTCTTTTAGTGTTTCTCTGTTCAATTTTTTTTCCGAAATTTAATGTCTTTGAGTTCAAAATTTTTAAGTTTAGTGTGTATGTAATGTTTGTCTTTCTTTTTAATTTTTTGAAAAACAAAAAAAATTATTTTAAACATATTTTTGAAAATTTTTAGATTTGATTTCAAAATTTTAAGTTTGGTATCCCATTGGTAAACTTTTGATTTAATTTTCTTGCTTATCTTTTTTTTTTATCTTTAAAATATTTATCTTATCTTTTTTGATTGATTTTCAAAATTTTGTTATCTTACCTTTAAGTTGATTTCAAATTTTAAAAAGTTTAGTATTTTGTTAGTTTTCTTTTTTTTTTTTAATTTTAAATTTCAAAATCTTTATCTGACTTTCTCTTTTCAATTTTCAAAAATTTTTCAAAATCAAATCTTTTGTCTCAAATTTTAAAATCTTATCTTATCTTATTTCTCTTTTTACTTTCTCTTTTTAATTTTTAAATTTAAAATATTCCTTTCCAAA
>NC_029790.2:50010013-50010359 GCF_000816755.2 Arachis ipaensis | reverse complement strand
TAAAGATTTGTAATTAAAATATATTTTAAAAAGAGATACTTTTTATTATTATCCTACTTTTTATTTATTTCACAAAAATTATACTACTACATGTATTTTCAATAAAAATACCTAAACTAACCCACACCACCCCAAACCCTAACTCACTTACACACACCCACTCACTTTTCACCCCACTCTAACCTACACACATGCACATCCTCTCGCTCACGGTCATACACACTCAACACACTCAAGACACACAAAAAACATAACATAGCAGCTGAAAAAAAAGAAAGAATAAAAGAAAGGAAGAGGGAAAGAAGGAAAGGGAGTGGAAGAAGAGAAGAGGGAGATGTGCCGGAGC
>NC_029790.2:50002093-50009865 GCF_000816755.2 Arachis ipaensis | reverse complement strand
CCTCACTGCCATTGTCACTGCCGATCCGCCCGCCAGCCGTCGTCGCGAGTCAAAACCGAGGCAAGAGAGAGAGCCGCGAAGGAGGAATGGGTCACGCCGCCCAGTCGCCGTTTGCGCCCTGTCGCCACTGTGTCCTCGCCGCGTCCCCACCGTCGTCCTCACCATGCCACCGTCATCTCTGGGAGAAGCCGAAGAAAGAGAGTGCCGAAAGGAGAGTACACGAAGCGAGAGAGAGCCGATTCTGCCACCACCGCTGCGTCCAGCCGCCATCGCTTGTTCCATCGCTGCTCTTAGAGGTGGGTGGCCGAGCCTCTGCCGTCGTCGAGATCCACTGTCGGTAAGGATTTCGAGTTTGGTTTTCATTTCTTTTGAGATTCTGGGAGTTTTATTGTCATTGCATGTTGGTTTCAGTCGTCGTCGCCGGAGTCTGGTCACCGCTGTTGCTTGAGGGGGCTGCTGGAGTTGCCGCCAAATCGGTTCAGAGACTGGCGCTATTTTGTTTTGTCATTATAGTAAGTATTTACGTTTCAAAAACCCCCGCGTTAGTATTCTGTTCTGTGTATAAAAGTCTTGCGATATTGATGTAATAGGAATTAGTAACCGAGGTTGCATGTTGATGAGCGGATAATTTATCCGCTTTTTGGCATTGTTTTTACATAGTTTTTAGTATGATTTAGTTAGTTTTTAGTATATTTTTTATTAGTTTTTAATTAAAATTCATATTTCTGGACTTTACTATGAGTTTGTGTGTTTTTCTATGATTTCAAGTATTTTCTGGCTGAAATTGAGGGACCTGAGCAAAAATCAGATTCAGAGGTTGAAGAAGGACTGCATATGCTGTTGGATTCTGACCTCCCTTCACTCAAAGTGAATTTTCTGGAGCTACAGAAGTCCAAATGGTGCGCTTTTAATTGAGTTGGAAAGTAGACATCCAGGGTTTTCCATCAATATATAATAGTCCATACTTTGCCCGAGTTTAGATGATGCAAACTGGCGTTCAACGCCAGTTCCATGCTGCATTATGGAGTTAAACGCCAGAAACAGGTTGCAAAGTGGAGTTAAACGCCAGAAACAGGTTACAAACTGGCGTTCAACTCCAAGAGAAGCCTCTACATGTGTAAAGCTCAATGCTCAGCCCAAGCACACACCAAGTGGGCCCCAAAAGTGGATTTCTGCATCAATTACTCATTCTGTAAACCCTAGTAACTAGTTTAGTATAAATAGGACTTTTTACTATTGTATTTACATCTTTGGATTGTCTTTTGATCCTTGGATCACGTTTGGGGGCTGGCCATTCAGCCATGCCTGAACCTTCATCACTTATGTATTTTCAACGGTAGAGTTTCTACACACCATAGATTAAGGTGTGGAGCTCTGCTGTTCCTCACGAATTAATACAAAGTACTATTATTTTTCTATTCAATTCAAGCTTATTCCGATTCTAAGATATTCATTTGCACCTCAATATAAATGTGATGATCGTGACAGTCATCATCATTTCCAACTATGAACGCGTGCCTAACAACCACTTTCATTCTACCTTAGATTGAATGAATACCTCTGGGATTCCTTAATCAGAGTCTTCGTGGTATAAGTTAGAATCCATGGACGGCCATTCTTGAGATTCGGAAAGTCTAAACCTTGTCTGTGGTATTCCGAGTAGGATCTGGGAAGGGATGGCTGCGACGAGCTTCAAACTCGCGAGTGCTGGGTGTAGTGACAGACGCAAAAGGATCAATGGATCCTATTCCAGTATGATCGAAAACCGACAGATGATTAGCCATGCAGTGACAGCGCATTGGACCATTTTCACTGAGAGGACAGGGTGTATCCATTGACAACAGTGATGCCTAACATACAGCTTGCCATAGAAAGGAGTATGAATGATTGGATGAAGATAATAGGAAAGCAGAGGTTCAGGAGGAACGAACGCATCTCTATACGCTTATCTGAAATTCTCACCAATGAATTACATAAGTATCAGTATCTTTATTTTATATTTTATTTATCTTTTAATTATTAAATCTCTATAATCAATTGAATCCGCCTGACTGAGCTTTACAAGGTGACCATAGCTTGCTTCAAGCCGACAATCTCCGTGGGATCGACCCTTACTCACGTAAGGTTTATTACTTGGACGACCCAGTGCACTTGCTGGTTAGTTGTGCGAAGTTGTGACAAAGAATTAAGATTATGAACGTGCGTATTGAGTTTTTAGAGCCGTTACCAAGGAATGGAACCGTCACGATTTCTGCGCACCAAGTTTTTGGCACCATTGCCGGGGATTGTTTGAGTTTGGACAACTGACGGTTCATCTTGTTGCTCAGATTAGGTAATCTTCTTTTTGTTTTATTTTCAAAAATTTTAAAAAAAAATTTATAAAATCATAAAATCAAAAATATTTTGTGTTTCTTGTTTGAGTCTAGAGTCAAGTTTTAAGTTTGGTGTCAATTGCATCTTTTTAATTTTCTAAAAAAAAAATTATTTTCGAAAATTTTATGCATTGCATTCTTCATGATCTTCAAGTTGTTCTTGGCCAGTCTTCTTGTTTGATCTTCATATTTTATTTTTTTGTGTCTTTTCTTGGTTTTCATATGCATTCTTGAAACATTAATGCCTAAAGAATAAAAATTTTTAAGTTTGGTGTCTTGCATGTTTTCTTTTCCTAAAAACTTTTCAAAAATAAGTTCTTGATGTTCATCTTGACATTCAAAGTGTTCTTGGTGTTCATCTTGACATTCATAGTGTTCTTGCATGCATCACATGTTTTGATCCAAAATTTTCATGCATTGAGTCTTTTTGATGTTTTTCTCTTTCATCATTAAAAATTCAAAATAATCAAAAAAATATCTTTCCCTTATTCTATCATAAAATTTCGAAAATTTGGGTTGACTTTTTCAAAAAGTTTTCAAAATTAGTTGTTTCTTATGAGTCAAATCAAATTTTCATTTTAAAAACTCTATCTTTTTCAAATTTTTTTCAAAAAAATCAAATCTTTTTCATTTTTCTTTCATAATTTTCGAAAATTTCAAATTGATTTTTAAAAATCTTTTTCTTATTTCTATTTCATATTTTCGAATTTAATACTAACAATTAATGTGATTGATTCAAAAATATTAAGTTGTTACTTGCCTATTGAGAAAGGTTCAATCTTTAAATTTTAAAATCATATCTTTTAGTTTCTTGTTAGTCAAGTAATCAACTTTAATTTTCAAAATCAAATCTTTTTAAATTTCTTTTTCAAATCTTTTTCAAAATAAATTTCAATCACATCTTTTTCAAAATCAATTTCAAAATCTTTTCTAACTTCTTATCTTTTCAAATTTGATTTTCAAATCTTTTTCAATTAACCACTTAACTTTTTGAATGATTCTTATCTTTTTCAAAATTACCTAACTAATTCTCTCTCTCTAATTTTCGAAATTCCCTTCCCTCTTTTTCAAAATTCATTTTTTAACTAATTGTTTTAATTTTTAATTTAATTTGATTTCAATTTTAATTTTCAAAATTTAACTTTAAATTTTATTTTAATTTAATTAATTTTCAAAATTCCCTCTCTCTCATCTCCTTCTATTTATTTATTCATCTACTAACACTTCTCTTCCACCCAAAATTCGAACCCCATCTTCCTCTCCGTGTTCGAATTTTACCTCTTCTCCTTCTTACATTCTTCTCTTCTTATACTTGCATAAAGAATCTCTATACTGTGACATAGAGGATTCCATATTTTCTTTTCTGTTTTCTTCTTTTTCATATGAGCAGGAACAAGGATAAGAACATTCTTGTTAAGGTTGATCCTGAACCTGAAAGGACTCTAAAGAAGAAGGTAAGGGAAGCTAAAGCACAACTCTCTGGAGAAAATCTGACAGAAATTTTCGAAAAAGAAGGAGACATGGCCAAAAATAATAACAATACAAGGAAGATGCTTGGTGATTTTACTGCACCAAATTCCAATTTACATGGAAGAAGTATCTCAATTCCTTCCATTGGAGCAAACAACTTTGAGCTTAAACCTCAATTAGTTTCTTTGATGCAACAGAACTGCAAGTTTCATGGACTTCCATCTGAAGATCCTTTTCAATTCTTAACTGAATTCTTGCAGATCTGTGATACTGTTAAGACCAATGGGGTTGATCCCGAGGTCTACAGGCTTATGCTTTTCCCATTTTCTGTAAGAGACAGAGCTAGAATATGGTTGGACTCTCAACTTAAGGATAGCCTGAACTCTTGGGATAAGCTGGTCATGATTTTCTTAGCCAAGTTCTTTCCTCCTCAAAAGCTTAGTAAGCTTAGAGTGGATGTTCAAACCTTCAAACAGAAAGAAGGTGGATCCCTCTATGAAGCTTGGGAGAGATACAAGGAACTGACCAAAAAGTGTCCTTATGACATACTTTCAGAATGGACCATCCTGGATATATTCTATGATGGTCTGTCTGAGCTATCAAAGATGCCATTGGACCATTCTGTAGGTGGATCCATTCATCTAAAGAAAACACCTGCAGAAGCTCAAGAACTCATTGACATGGTTGCAAATAACCAGTTCATGTACACTTCTGAAAGGAATCCTGTGAATAATGGGACGCCTTTGAGGAAGGGAGTTCTTGAAATTGATACTCTGAATGCCATATTAGCTCAGAATAAAATATTGACTCAGCAAGTCAATATGATCTTTCAGAGTCTGAATGGATTGAAGGAATCATCCAACAGTACTAAAGAGGCATCTTCTGAAGAAGAAGCTTATGATCCTGAGAACCCTACAATAGCAGAGGTGAATTACATGGGTGAACCCTACGGAAACACCTATAATCCCTCATGGAGGAATCATCCAAATTTCTCATGGAAGGATCAACAAAAGCCTCAACAAGGCTTTAATAATGGTGGAAGAAACAGGTTTAGCAATAGCAAGCCTTTTCCACCATCCACTCAGCAACAGACAGAGAATTCTGAGCAGAATCTATCTAGCTTAGCAAATATAGTCTCTAATCTATCTAAGGCCACTTTAAGTTTCATGAATGAAACAAGGTCCTCCATTAGAAATTTGGAGGCACAAGTGGGCCAGCTGAGTAAAAGAGTCACTGAAACTCCTCATAATACTCTCCCAAGCAATACAGAAGAGATTCCAAAAAGAGAGTGCAAGGCCATTAATTTAACCATCATGGCCGAACCTACAAGGGAGGGAGAGGACGTGAATCCCTGTGAGGAAGACCTCCTGAGATGTGCAGTGATCAATAAGGAGTTTTCCTCTGAGAAACCAAAGGAATCTGAGGCTCATCTAGAGACCATAGATATTCCATTGAACCTCCTTATGCCATTCATGAGCTCCTATGAGTATTCTTCTTCTGAAGAGAATAAAGATATCACTGAAGAGCAAGTTGCCAAGTACCTTGGTGCAATCATGAAGCTGAATGCCAAATTATTTGGTAATGAGACTTGGGAAGATGAACCTCCCTTGCTCATCAATAAACTGAGTGATCTGCATCAACTGACATTGCCTCAGAAGAAACAGGATCTTGAAAAGTTCTTAATACCTTGTACCATAGGCACCATGACCTTTGAGAAGGCTCTATGTGACCTTGGGTCAAGGATAAACCTCATGCCACTCTCTGTAATGGAGAAACTGGGAATCTTTGAGGTGCAAGCTACCAAAATCTCATTAGAGGTGGTAGACAACTCAAGAACACAGGCTTATAGACAAGTAGAAGACGTGCTAGTAAAGGTTAAAGGCCTTTACATCCCTGTTGATTTCATAATCCTAGACACTGGGAAGGATGAGGATGAATCCATCATCCTTGGAAGACCCTTCCTAGCCACAGCAAGAGCTGTAATTGATGTGGATAGAGGAGAATTGATCCTTCAACTAAATGAGGACAACCTTGTGTTTAAAACTTAAGGATCTCCTTCTGTAACCATGGAGAGGAAGCATGAAAAGCTTCTCTCACTGCAGAGTCAACCAAAGCCCCTACAGTCAAACTCTAAGTTTGGTATTGGGAGGCCACAACCAAACTCTAAGTTTGGTGTTGAACCCCCACATTCAAACTCTACGTTTGGTGTTGGAAGGTTCCAACCTTGCTCTGATTATCTGTGAGGCTCCACGAGAGCTCACTGTCAAGCTATTGACATTATAGAAGCGCTTGTAGGGAGGCAACCCAATGTTATTTAAGCATATCTATTTTGTTTTCATTTTGTTATTTCGTGTTTTATTAGGTTGATGATCATGTGAAGTCACAAAAACTTCTGAAAAATAAAAAAATAGAATGAAAAACAGCATTGAAAATAGCACACCCAGGAGGAGAGCAGTCTGGCGTTTAAACGTCAGAAACAAGCATCTGTCTGGCGTTTAACGCCAGAAACAGGCACCAAGCTGGTGTTTAATGCCAGAAACAAGCATCTACCTGGTGTTAAACGCCAGAAACAAGCTACATTTGGACGTTTAATGCCAGAAACAGGCAGTAGTCTGGCGTTAAATGCTAGGATTGCACAGCAAGGGCATTTTTCACGCCTAATTGGAGTAGGGATGTTAAGTCTTTGACCCCACTTGATCTGTGGACCCCACAAGATACCCTCAGGATCTGTGGACCCCACAGGATCCCCTCAGGACCTGTGGACCCCACAAGGTCCCCACATCTTCTTCTCTCTCCTCTTCACACCTTTTCATAACTCTCTTCTCCAAATACCCTTTACCAATCAACTCAATCACTCTTCCCCATCACCTCTTCACCACTCACATCCATCCCCTGTTCCCCAAAAACCCCACCTACCTTCAAAATTCAAAATATTTTCCCCCCCAAACCCAACCCTAATGGCCGAAACTTAACCCCCCCACTCCTATATAAATCCCTCATTCCTTCTTCATTTTCACACAACACAACCCTATCTTCACCCCTTGGCTGAAAACACCTCTCTCTCCCTCTCCTCCATTTCTCTTCTTCTTCTCTTTCTTTCTTTCTTCTTTTGCTCGGGGACGAGCAAACATTTTAAGTTTGGTGTGGTAAAAGCATAGCTTTTTATTTTTCCATAACCATTTATGTTACCTAAGACCAGAGAAACCTCTAGAAAAAGGAAAGGGAAGGCAATTGCTTCCACCTCTGAGTCATGGGAGATGGAGAGATTCATCTCAAAGGTCCATCAAGACCACTTCTATGAAGTTGTGGCCAAGAAAAAAGTGATCCCTGAGGTTCCTTTCAAGCTCAAAAAGAATGAGTATCCGGAGATCTGACTTGAGATCCAAAGGAGAGGTTGGGAAGTTCTCACCAACCCCATTCAACAAGTCGGGATCCTAATGATTCAAGAGTTCTATGCAAACGAATGGATCACTAGGAACCATGATCAAAGTGTGAACCCGAATCCAAAGTATTGGCTTACTATGCTTCGGGGGAAATACTTAGATTTCAGTCTAGAAAATGTAAGGCTGGCGTTCAACTTGCCAATGATGGAAGAGAACGCACGCCCCTACACAAGAAGGGTCAACTTTGATCAAGGGTTGGACCAAGTCCTCATAGACATATGTGAGGAAGGAGCTCAATGAAAAATTGACTCAAGAGGCAAGCCGGTTTAACTAAGAAGGCATGACCTCAAACTAGTGGCTAGGGGATGGTTAGAGTTCATTCAACGCTCAATCATTCCTACTAAGCAACCGGTCTGAAGTTACTATAGACCGGGCCATCATGATCCATAGTATCATGATTGGAGAGGAGGTGGAAGTTCATGAGATTATACCTCAAGAACTCTACAAGGTGGCTGACAAGTCCTCCACTTGGGCAAGGTTAGCCTTT
>NC_029790.2:49963061-50002070 GCF_000816755.2 Arachis ipaensis | reverse complement strand
CACTACAACAAATATGGCCTTTAGCAACGCCAAATTTTGCAACGCCTTAAAACCGTTCTCTTAGATAGGTTTAGACAACGGTTTTTTAAAGTGTTACTGGTGAATTTCATTTTTCATCAATTTCTAGCAACACAGTAAAACCGTTCTGTTTGACTATTTTAAAGAACGGTTTTATAACCGTTACCATGAGTTGGATTTAAGCAACGGTTTTTTATTGTTGTTTAAAGAATTGCACAAAAGAAACGCATTAAAACCGTTGCCGAAATGCTACACTTTAAAACCGTTCCATTAGATTGTCTTAGACAACGGTTTTTACAGTGTTGTTGTTGAAGTTCATTTTTTCATTATGCTATAGTAACAAAATAAAACCGTTCTCTAGCACCATCATCGTCGCTGCGCTGCGTTCTTCCCAAATCGTCGATGCGCTGTGTTCTTCCCGAATCGCCGCTGCCTCCTTCTTCCCGGCGTCGCTGAGTCTCTCCTCTCCGCGGCGTTGGTGCTTCTCCCGTCTCCAAGGCTTCACTGCTTCTCCACGGCGTCCTTGATCTCCCCTGTTCTGCTTCTGCTTCGCTGCTTCTACCTTGCTGCTTCTGCTTCAGTGTTTTGTTTGGCTGCTGCTGGTTTGCTGGTGTTGCTTCGCTGCTGCTGGTTTGCTGCATTGGCCGTTTGTGGGTTATCATCTGTGGTAAGTTTCCTTCTCTGATTTTCTGTTTCTTAGTTAGGACTTGATTGGTTGTTGGGTATTTTTGTTAGCTGTGGAAAGTGGTGATATTTGTGAACATGAGCAAGATGAGGGTTGAATGTTGACTGAGCTTTGGTTCTGGTTTGAATTTGGACTGGGTACTTGTGGTTTGAATTTTATTATCTGTGAGTAGTGTGTTGTGGACTGCTTGTATCTGCTTTGTTTATTTTAGCCTTGTATAATGTTATTATTTGAGTGAGTTGTGGACTGCTTTTCATATTGGTTGGTTTCATCTGGGATAACAGAGGAATTTCATGCTTATTCCAATTATTTGACTTAGAGATCAGCATAAATTCTGCTCTTCTTCCTATATGACTCAATTAACCAGGATAAATATTTATTATTTTAAATATTTGATGGAAAATGTGATGCTTATAGATGCTCCCCATTCTTGATTCGCGGTTACAATGACCAAATTCCAATCGATGACCCCTTTGAACATATGTATGTAATACTGGTTTTAATGGCAATCTGGCTTGCTGCTTCTCCGATTTCTGCTCTTCTTTTCTTAAGCATATCAATTTTATAAGCATGTAGCATATTGCTAGCTAAGCTTTAGCAGAAAACCAAAAACAGCATCATTTCATTTGAGCTAATACATATTTCTTTAACTTGTTGTTAACAAATAATGAAGTTCTAACCCATCAGGATTGACAGGTAGGTGACTGCTGGACGCTGACTCATCATAATGCACAAAAATCAAACCTTAAGCAAGGTTTTTATTAACAACTAAAACAATTGAAATTCTCATGAAATGTTAATTCCGATTATATCCAAAATAATAATTATTATATGGGTTTGGAGGATGTCATTGTTAGACAGATAGACTTAAACACAGTCCCACATAGACTTAAACACAGTCCTACATATGTTGCTTTCATTCTTCAAAGTTCAAACGGCTACTTGTTTACAGCTAGCATTTTCTATTTGTTATTTTCTATTTCATTCTTCTAATCCTTCGCTCTTTGCTTTGCACCATTCTTTACAGCTAGCATTTTCTATTTGTTATTTTCTATTTCTTTCATCATTATTATTAATATTATTGTTTACTGTCTTATTTATTTGGGTGCCCCTTTTATCTACTTTTCTTAATAATTAATTATGGTGCCTGATGCATGTCTTGTGAAGGGAACCCCCACACCAATATCATATCAGCCTGTCATTTTCAACATGTGTCACTTATGACTCATCACACATTAGGAACCACCCCTTCCTGTCTTTCTTTTCTAAAATATTCTTATCAACCAGAATTGAAATTACGATGTGTTAGTTTGTGAACTAAAATTTAAAGAGTAATGATAATATTATTCTGCTAATTGATAATTCTATTGTTTGATTTTTTAGTTATATATCACTTTTGAAAATAAGATTTCTAAAAACTGGTTTTAAAAGTGAATTTTTTGTTAAAAAATCTGGTTATGAATTACTTATATTTTTATTTTTTGTTGCTGTTTTAGTTTGTCTCTTTAAAACCAGAAAAAGAGAATCAAATAGCGGATCTCTCTGTAGCTGTGATTACCTTAGACATTGAGCTGCACTACAGGTAAATTATTTAATATATTATCTTTTTAAATTTGTTTGAACATTTAATTGTTAAGAATATTTACTGATTAATTGTTTGCTTAAGCTTCTTTGCATAGTTTGTTAGATAAAAATTGTTAGTCTCTTGATTGGTTGAGATGTTCTCTTTTGAAGAAAAGTAAAGTACAGAAGGAAGCAAGTATGACTCACTCACAAGGATCAACATGTAGACAAGAAAAGGAACTTCCTTCTAAATCTACTGCTATGGCTCACAAGAATACTACAGAAGTAGATTCTAGAATGAGTAAAGATTTGAAGAGAAAAGAGACCACAATTGAAGATGACATTGAAGATTGTGGCAGCTTGCAAGAAAGGCCAACTAAGAAGGGAAAAACACGTCAATTTGCTTCAATGCCGATTGATACATTTCTTAAACTTAACAATGAACCTGATGGTGAAGAGCAATTAGATGAGAATGAAGGAGATATTATAGAGGAGCAGGACAAGAATTATATTAATCCAACTGAGGCTGAGAACTTAGACAATACTTTGAAAGGTAAACTTTTGGTTATGCATGCTTAGTGGATTATAGGTGGTTAGGAACTAGGAAATTATATCTGATTTGTAGTGGATTTAGGTTGAACTTTTTGGTTGTTGCTGATGCCTGGTTTAGGAACTAGGAACTAGGAAATTATATCTGTTTTATCCTTGTTAATGGCTTATTATGCTAATTTTTATATCGCTGCTGATTGCCATTTCTGCTTGCTGCCATTTAATTCATATAAATTGATCTTGATTAGTGCTGATTTGATTTTAGTGAGTTCATATGGGTTGATTTTGCTGTTTGTTTAAATTCAGAAACGTCCTATTTACTGCCAGAGTGCTGTCGAAATTTCTCAATTTTTTCCCTGTTTATAGTTTCTTAGTTTAATTAGTATGTTCAGTTTTTGTTAAATTAGTCGATTTAGCTATGCATGCTTAGTGGATTATAGGTGGTTAGGAACTAGGAAGTCATATCTGATTTGTAGTGGATTTAGGTTGAACTTTTTGGTTGCTGCTGATGCCTGGAATGTTCTCTTCTCAAATTGTATAGTGCGTGCTATTTTATCCTTGTTAATGGCTTTTTATGCTAATTTTTATATCGCTGCTGATTGCCATTTCTGCTTGCTGCCATTTAATTCATATAAATTGATCTTGATTAGTGCTGATTTGATTTTAGTGAGTTCATATGGGTTGATTTTGCTGTTTATTTAAATTCAGAAACGTCCTAGTAATACTTGTCTCTTGTTATGTAGAAAATGTCTGCGCAGAATAAGAAAAATAGGGCACAACAGAAATTTAGGCATCGAAAGGGCCCAATAAATTTTGCAAGAATACGTGCAAGATTGGTACAATTTTTAATTCTTTGTGAATTTGTTTGTGTATGTGTGGTGTGCCTTTTAACTCTATATAACTACTATTTGAATTGGACTTATAGGCTGCTTCTAAGGAAAATAATGAACCACCTACTCAAGCAGAAATGTTTGTTGAGACTCGCCAAAGCACAAAGGGAAAATCATTGGATGAAGACACTCTGGATGTTATAGTAAGTATTAATTATGAGTTAATTTGGTTAAAATAGGTTATGGATTTCTTGTATCTTGGCAATTTGTCCATCACTTGTGGTTATTTTTATGCTTGCGTTGAGTTAAAGAATCTTGACATTATTTTTAATCTCTATTATTTGTTTCGATGTTGTCAAATGATATATGCCTTTAGTCCAATTGTGTATTTACTCTTATTTTATTACTATTATTTTTCTTCACATTAATATAGGCACATTTGCAAGCTGAGAATAAAAAGTCTAAAGAATCAGCAATTAGAGCTTTCCAATCCATATTTGGGAAAGAGAAGGCAGGGAGAGTGCGATGTTTAATTCAAATAGTTTAGAATATTTATTGACACTAAACAATTAAAAAAAAACTGAAATTAATTTAATTCACGAGAAAATTATTGTAAATAAAAAATTATATATCACAAAAAAATCGTTGTCAATAGTTACAAAAGACAATGGTGTTAAAACCGTTGTCAAAGAGGACTACATAATAAAACCGTTGCCAAAACGCGTCTCTAAAGGTAACGCTTTAAAACCGTTGTTTTAGATGACTATAAAATGGCAATGGTATTAAAACCGTTGCCGAAAATGACATCAACTGTAACGCTTTAAAACCGTTGTCATAGATGGCTATAAACTGGCAACGGTTCAAAAACCGTTGCCGAAACCTGGCACCAACGGTAACGGTTTAAAACCGTTGGCTATGTGAATAATAAAACGACAACAGTTTAAAACCGTTGCCTATCCAGTTACGGTTTTAAACCGTTGTCATATTAATAGGAACGGTTCGAAACCGTTGCTTATTAAGTAACGGATCAAAACCGTTGTTTAAAACTTTTCGTCAAAACCGTTGTCTTAGGCACTAACTGTGGCAACGGTTTTTCTGTTACCGTTGCCTTAGGTAAAAAACCATTGCCTTTGAGCATTGGTAACGGCCGCATATACCACATGTCAAAAACCGTTGTCAAAGCGTTGCCTAAAGTTTTGGGAACGGTTTTTCAATCTACGGCAACGGTTTTTGACCGTTGCGAAAAGCCTTATTTGTTGTAGTGAAGAGCTATGAGGGAGGAGCAAGAAAGACAAGGAAGAGACATAGAGGAGCTCAAGAGCACCATTGGTTCTTCAAGAAGAGGAAGACGCCACCCTCACTAAGGTGGACTCATTCCTTAATCTCCTTGTTTATTTATTTTCCTGTTTTTCAATCTTTAAGCTTTATGTTTATTTATATTTATGTCTTATTACATGATCATTAGTGTCTAAGTGTCTATGCCTTAAAGTTATGAATATGAATCCATCACCTCTCTTGAATGAAAAATGTTTTAATTGCAAAAGAACAAGAAGTACATGGTTTCGAATTCATCCTTGAAACTAGTTTAATTATTTTGATGTGGTGGCAACACTTTTTATTTTCTGAATGAATGCTTGAACAGTGCATATGTCTTTTGAAGTTGTTGTTTATGAATGTCAAATATATTGGCTCTTGAAAGAATGATGAAAAAAGAGAAATGTTATTTGATAATCTGAAAAATCATAAAAATGATTCTTGAAGCAAGAAAAACCAGTGAATACAAAAGCTTGCAGAAAAAAAAAAGAGAAAAGAAAAATGGCGAAAAAAAAAGAAAAAGAAAAAGCAAGTAGAAAAAAGCCAAAAGCTCTTTAAACCAAAAGGCAAGAGCAAAAAGCTAATAGCCCTTAAAACCAAAAGGCAAGGGTAATAAAAAGGATCCAAGGCTTTGAGTATCAGTGGATAGGAGTGTCTAAAGGAATAAAATTCTGGCCTAAGCGGCTAAACCAAGCTGTCCCTAACCATGTGCTTGTGGCGTGAAGGTGTCAAGTGAAAACTTGAGACTGAGCGGTTAAAGTCAAGGTCCAAAGCAAAAATAGAGTGTGCTTAAGAACCCTGGACACCTCTAATTAGGGACTTTAGCAAAGCTGAGTCACAATCTGAAAAGGTTCACCCAGTTATGTGTCTGTGGCATTTATGTATCCGGTGGTAATATTGGAAAATAAAGTGCTTAGGGCCACGGCCAAGACTCATAAAGTAGCTGTGTTCAAGAATCAACATACTGAACTAGGAGAATCAATAACACTATCTGAATTCTAAGTTCCTATAGATGCCAATCATTCTAAACCTCAATGGATAAAGGGAGATGCCAAAACTATTCAAGAGGCAAAAAGCTACAAGTCCCGCTCATCTGATTGGAGCTAAGTTTCATTGATATTTTGGAATTTATAGTATATTCTCTTCTTTTTATCCTATTTTGATTTTCAGTTGCTTGAGGACAAGCAACAATTTAAGTTTGGTGTTGTGATGAGCGGATAATTTATACGCTTTTTGGCATTTTTTTACATAGTTTTTAGTATATTTTTTATTATTTTTTAATTAAAATTCACATTTCTGGACTTTACTATGAGTTTTTGTGTTTTTCTATGATTTCAGGTATTTTCTGGCTGAAATTGAGGGACCTGAGCAAAAATCATATTTCAGAGGTTGAAGAAGGACTGCAGATGCTGTTGGATTCTGACCTCCCTTCACTCAAAGTGGATTTTCTGGAGCTACAGAACTCCAAATGGCACGCTCTCAATTGCGTTGGAAAGTAGACATCCAGGGCTTTCTAGCAATATATAATAGTCCATACTTTGCCCGAGTTTAGATAACGAAAACTGGCGTTCAATGCCAGTTCCATGCTGCATTCTAGAGTTAAACGCCAGAAACAGGTTGCAAAGTGGAGTCAAACGCCAGAAACAGGTTACAAACTGGTGTTCAACTCCAAGAGAAGCCTCTACATGTGTAAAGCTCAATGCTCACCCCAAGCACACACCAAGTGAGCCCCAGAAGTGGATTTCTGCATCAATTACTCATTCTGTAAACCCTAGTAACTAGTTTAGTATAAATAGGACTTTTTACTATTGTATTTACATCTTTGGATTGTCTTTTGATCCTTGGATCACGTTTAGGGGCTGGCCATTCGGCCATGCCTGAACCTTCATCACTTATGTATTTTCAACGGTAGAGTTTCTACACACCATAGATTAAGGTGTGGAGCTCTGCTGTTCCTCACGAATTAATACAAAGTACTATTGTTTTTCTATTCAATTCAAGCTTATTCCGATTCTAAGATATTCATTCGCACCTCAATATGAATGTGATGATCATGACAGTCATCATCATTCCCAACTATGAACGCGTGCCTGACAACCACTTTCGTTCTACCTTAGATTGAATGAATATCTCTGGGATTCCTTAATCAGAGTCTTCGTGGTATAAGTTAGAATCCATGGACGGCCATTCTTGAGATCCAAAAAGTCTAAACCTTGTCTGTGGTATACCGAGTAGGATCTGGGAAGGGATGGCTGCGACGAGCTTCAAACTCGCGAGTACTGGGCATAGTGACAGACGCAAAAGGATCAATGGATCCTATTCCAGTATGATCGAGAACCGACAGATGATTAGCCATGCAGTGACAGTGTATTGGACCATTTTCACTGAAAGGACAGGATGTAGCCATTGAAAACGGTGATGCCTAACAAACAGCTTGCCATAGAAAGGAGTATGAATGATTGGATGAAGATAATAGGAAAGCAGAGGTTCAGGAGGAACAAACGCATCTCTATATGCTTATCTGAAATTCTCACCAATGAATTACATAAGTATCACTATCTTTATTTTATATTTTATTTATCTTTTAATTATTAAATCTCTATAATCAATTGAATCCGCCTGACTGAGATTTACAAGGTGACCATAGCTTGCTTCAAGCCGACAATCTCCATGGGATCGACCCTTACTCACGTAAGGTTTATTACTTGGACGACCCAGTGCACTTGCTGGTTAGTTGTGCGAAGTTGTGACAAATAATTAAGATTATGAATGTGCGTATTGAGTTTTTAGCGTCGTTACCAAGGAATGGAACCGTCACGATTTCTGCGCACCACATGTTGTGTTTTAAAGTTGTTTATGCTATTGCGAAGGTGTGTGGGGCTGTGTTTTGAAGCTGCCATTGAACTCGGGTCGAGACGAAGGGAATTCTGTGAGGTGTTTGGGTTATGGTTTCGACTTATCGAGGTAGGGGCCTTTTCAGAAAGCTATACTTTATAACTTATAACTGTTATATATGGATACTGATGTGAGAAATATATCTTTAGTGATTGTATAAGTCTTATGTATTATTTGGTTGTCTTGGTTTGATATGAATGTTAGCTTGACTGGATTATTGTTTGGTTTTGTAAACGGACGGTTCTTGAAGTTGTTTCTTAAAGTTTTAAAATTCAATGAAGTTGTTTCTTGAAATATGAGAGTGATATGAATTTTTGGAAATTGTCTGATTTTAAAATGATTTGGTTTTGAACCCGTGAAAGAGGTTGTGGAATGGTTTGGTTGGAACCCGAAAAGGGTGGCAAAGTCCAAGTTTTAGAGGAGATGCTGCCGAATTTTTATGAAATTTAAGATTTTTTTTAAAATATGATTTAGAAAAGGAATAAATTTGAGAGGTTCTATTATTTGGTTCTTGATTTATCAAGAAATAGGTGTTTCGAGTTTAATCTATTTAAGGAAATCTTATGTTTTAAGATTGATTTAAATATGAGAGAACCTATGTTTTGAAGTTTGATTAAAAAAGTACTTTTTGAGGAGTTTTGTTGGATTTTAAAAGAAATTAAACTTTGATAAATTAAATTCGTTTTACTTTTGAAGTATTACATTTTGACTTAGCAAGACTACACAATTCTGAGCCTTGGAAAGGTTTTCGACAGATGAGACTCATAAGCCATAGGGCAGGCATTCATCATATGCATATATATGACATTGTTTAGGTGTGCATATTATAATTGGTTTGCCTATGTGAATAATTATGTCTAATTGTTAACTGCTCTACTTGATGTAATTGCTCGATTGTGTTTGAACCTCCTTACTTGTGTTTGTGACTGAAATTGGTTGAATTTATGGTGAATTAGCTGTGGATTGATTTGTTTGGGCTAGGGCAATGGTTGATTATGAGATGGGCCAAAGGCCGTGTTTGATTTGAGTTTTTGATTTAGAAAAGTATGAAACACTAAACTGGTTCAGCATGGACTTAATGAACCTATGCTTGGAATAACTCAGTCATTCATGCTGTCTAGAAAAAAGTTTTAGAAAAAAGGCTTTTCGATTTTTGAGAAATTAATAGCTTTCTCTTTTAGAAAGGATTTTGGTTTTTGAATATTAAATCTTTGGTTTTGAAAAGATGCATAAGGCAGTTATTACTCACTGTATTTTAAAAACAGTTTTATTTCACGTATCCTATTATAGTAATTCTCTAATCCCATAGTGAGAACCAGCGAGGACGATGTTCTCACTCCCCTACAGGTCTTTTCCTTTTTAGGTTATACTCGACAAAGTTCGGAAGGGCCTATTTTATTTCTTTTCTATTCAAACGATGTTTTATGTTGTATTAGTTACTTTTTCCCTCGCCTTTATCTATATAAGTTTTTATAAGAGGGATAGGAAATTGATTATGTAATGCTTATAAATTAATAATATGTATTCTTTATGAGTATTGTAAATTGTATTTTAAATATGGATGTATGTTTTGAAAAATTCAGTTTAAGTTTTAAACAGGCTCATATTTTAGTATTAAAAATTTTAAGAGTCGTCGTAATACCTGAGCTATCTGAGTGTTGCATCCAGAAGTGTGACATTTTGATAGTCAAGGTGTTACAACCCACTACTAATTCTTCTTCCGCTTATGGAAAATCAAAAGGTAATCTTTCACATTCTGCTAGGGAATAAATTAGAAAAATGACAAAACCTATAGGTTGCTGTCACAAATTCCACCTCAAAAAAACATATTTTGATTGTGCATCAACTATATCAACTGTACTTAAACTATTATATAATGCTAGTCGGTGAGAACGTTACTGTCTCCATCGCTATTCCAGAACAGTACATGAGATTTTAACCTCATACGGCTGCTCGAAAGCCTTAAATAAACCTAAGGACCTAGCCGATTATTTCTTTCTTGCGATATCCCTAAGATTAAAAAGACTAAAAATTATTGGATGGTCCTAAATTAGACCAATTGAATTCTATCTGTTCTCATTATATCTTAAAATACAGACAAATAAAATTAATTTATATATATATATTCTAAATGATACAAAGGGTCCTTTTGAATTGAACTTATACCTTAAAAATAAAAAAAATTATTAAGTAATTGCTTTATTCTTCAATAAAAAAGATATTTTGGAATTATCTTTATAACCCTCCGTCCATCGTTTTAGGTTATGAAAAAGGCTTGCATATTTTTTTCTAATTTATTAGAAAAATTCTCTCTTCAGAAAAAGAGAGATGGGGAAAACGACGGAGTCATTTTTTTTGTTCTTATTCATCTTTTTTTGTGAAAATCAAAAGGAGATACTTAAAAAAAAAAGATTAACGGATTATTTCGTTCCCAATAATCGTTTATTTAATCAGTGGATAGGAGCATACTCTAGATCGGTGTTACTAATCCATTGTGTATCTTGGTGCTTCTAACCATCCACTTCTTTTTTTTTTTTTGAGCTGCCCTTATTTTTTGTTTCTGTTAATACAGGAATAATAAATCATCCAAATAGTAACAAAAGCTCAATCTCAATAAGGTTAGTCTTTTGATCCCGCTTCAAGACAAGATTACTAATTATCCAATCCTGGGTTAATAAGACTTGTCTATGTCTAATTTTTTTTTTTGCTTAATTCTTTTACATAGAAAATGAGATTGAATATTTTGACTGCAATTTTAAATCATTATACCATAGAAATAACATATATAACCATATATCCATATATAATATATATAAGATAAATATAATATATATTATATATATATAATAGGCTGGTAATCTACTATCTAATCTAATATAGTATTTGTAAATTATCTAAATAGAATCTCGAATTTCTATTTCTATAGAAGCTGTCTGATTTCACTCATATAACTATCAGATTTTGTTCTTCAATTAGACTTGAAGTGAGAATAATAATGAATTTTTTATATTCTGCCCCTTTCCTATTTTCCTATAAAGTTGTCCTACAAGGAAAGGGCCATAGCAATAGCATCGAGAAATTTTTGTATCAACGAATCACACGTAGAGACATTGATAATATACATAAAGTTAATGGTATTTTATAACTAATCGATTGAGCAACTGTTTGTAGACCACCCAAAAAGGAATATTTGTTATTTGATCCATATCCTGACATAAGAAGTCCAATCGGAGCAATACTCGAAATAGAAATCCATAAAAAAACACCGATATTGAGATCGGATAAAACAAAATTATATCCAAAAGGAATTACCGAATAGCTTATTATAATGGATATAACTGATATGGATGGTCCGATACTGAATAAACGAGTATCTCCCCTAGATGGAATAAGACTCTCTTTGAAAAGTAGTTTTGTTCCATCTGCTAGAGCTTGAAGAACTCCCAAAGGACCCGCGTATTCAGGTCCAATCCGCTGTTGTATACCTGCGGATATTTCTCTTTCTAACCATACAATTGCTAGTACACTTATGGTGATTCCCAATACAAGAGTAAAGATAGGGGCAAATACCCATAGAATTCCATAGACCTCCTTTAAAGATTCCAATCTGAAAAAAGAATTGATATCTTGTACTTCTGTTGTATCAATAATCATTTCAACGATCAACTTCTCCCATAATGATATCTATACTACCTAGTATTGTCATAATATCGGCCAATTTCATTCTTTTAACTAATTGAGGAAGAATTTGCAAATTGATAAAACCGGGTGGACGAATTTTCCATCTCCAAGGAAAACCATTCTGATCTCCTATTAGAAAAATCCCCAATTCTCCTTTGGGGGCTTCAACTCTTACATAAAGTTCTTGTTTCGGCAATTCAAAAGTCGGAGACGGTTTTTTACTAATGAATCGATATTCAAAATCATTCCATTCTGGTTCCCTTTCCCTATCAAAGTAACGGATTTCTAAATTCTCATATGGGCCGCCGGGAATTCCTTCCAAAGCCTGTTGAATAATTTTTATGGATTCCACCATTTCACCAATTCGAACTAAATAACGAGCTAATGAATCTCCTTCTTTTTGCCATTGAACGTCCCAATCAAATTCCCCATAACACTCATAATTTTCAACTTTACGCAGATCCCATTGTATTCCGGAAGCCCGAAGCATCGGTCCTGATAAACCCCAATTAATTACTTCCTTTCCACTAACAATGCCTATTCCCTCAACCCGTTCTAAAAAAATGGGATTTCGCGTAATAAGTTTTTGATATTCAACAACCCCTGTTAAAAAATAATCGCAGAAATCCAAACATTTATCTATCCAACCAGGAGGTAGATCGGCCGCGACTCCCCCGATACGGAAAAAATTATGCATCATTCTCATACCTGTCGCAGCTTCGAATAGATCATATATTAATTCTCTTTCTCAAAAAATATAGAAGAAAGGGGTTTGTGCACCAATATCCGCCATAAAAGGTCCCAGCCATAATAGGTGAGAAGCTATACGACTCAATTCCAACATAATTACTCGAATATAGCTGGCTCTTTGGGGTACTTGAATATTTCCCAACTGTTCTGGTCCGTTTACGGTTATTGCTTCTGTGAACATCGTAGCTAAATAATCCCAACGTGTTACATAAGGCAGATATTGTATAATTGTTCGATTTTCCGCAATTTTTTCCATCCCTCTGTGTAAATAACCCAATAATGGTTCACAATCAATAACATCCTCACCATCTAGAGTAACAATAAGTCGAAGAACACCATGCATTGATGGGTGGTGAGGTCCCATA
This sequence comes from Arachis ipaensis, assembly GCF_000816755.2. Lineage (NCBI taxonomy): Eukaryota > Viridiplantae > Streptophyta > Magnoliopsida > Fabales > Fabaceae > Arachis > Arachis ipaensis. The sequence goes on along the minus strand of NC_029790.2, from coordinate 49,989,420 downwards.
TTGACTACCATGAGATCTTTTCTTTTAGCTGTCCCATTCATAGGTTTTTCCTCGATTTATTCTTCCATGAATTTCGAAAGAAAAAAAATTAATCAAGATTCAAGACCTAAAAAATCGAATAATTCAAAATGACTCTTCAAATTCAATTAACGAATTATTGACTCCCGAATATCCAATTGATTTATTAATTTGTTATAAATTATCTAAATAGAATCTCGAATTTCTATTTCTATAGAAGCTGTCTGATTTCACTCATATAACTATCAGATTTTGTTCTTCAATTAGATTTGAAGTGAGCATAATAATGAATTTTTTATATTTTTCCCCTTTCCTATTTTCCTATAAAGTTATCCTACAAGGAAAGGGCCATAGCAATAGCATCGAGAAATTTTTGTATCAACGAATCACACGTAGAGACATTGATAATATACATAAAGTTAATGGTATTTTATAACTAATCGATTGAGCAACTGTTTGTAGACCACCCAAAAAGGAATATTTGTTATTTGATCCATATCCTGACATAAGAAGTCCAATCGGATCAATACTTGAAATAGAAATCCATAAAGAAAAACCAATATTGAGATTGGATAAAAGAAAATTATATCAAAAAGGAATTACCGAATAGCATATTATAATGGATATAACTGATATGGATGGTCTGATACTGAATAAACGAGTATCTCCCCTAGATGGAATAAGACTCTCTTTTAAAATTAGTTTTGTATTCCCAATACAAGAGTAAAGATAGGGGAAATACCCATAGACTTCCATAGACCTCCTTTAAAGATTCTAATATGAAAAGAGAATTGATATCTTGTATTTCTGTTGTATTAATAATGATTTCAACGATTAACTTCTCCATAATGATATCTATACTAGCTAGTATTGTCATAATATCGGCCAATTTCATTCTTTTAACTAATTGAGGAAGAATTTGCAAAATGATAAAACTGGGTGGACGAATTTTCCATCTCCAAGGAAAACCATTCTGATCTCCTACTAGAAAAATCCCCAATTCTCCTTTGGGGGATTCAACTCTTACATAAAGTTCTTGCTTCGACAATTCAAAAGTCGGAGACGATTTTTTACTAATGAATCAATATTTAAAATCATTCCATTCTGGTTCCCTTTTCCTATCAAAGTAACGAATTCCTAAATTCTCATATGGTCTGCCAAGAATTCCTTCCAAAGCATGTTGAATAATTTTTATGGATTCTACCATTTCACGAATTTGAACTAAATAACGAGCTAATGAATCTCGTTCTTTTTGCCACTAAATGTATGATAAACCACTATCTTATGGTATATTTTGGATTGAATTGAGTAGATTTTGTCAACTATTCTCACACTTATTCATGTAAATTGCATGTTTTTAAGTTTTTACATGACGCATACGCGTGACTGACGCGTACGCGTGACCTTGCTCATAGTTAAACGACGCGTATGCGTGACGAGCGTCACGTGATGTAATAAAGGGAAAATGCTGGGGGCGATTTCATAGCTCATTTCTGGCCCAGTTTCAAACCCAGTATGCAGATTAGAGGCTGGGAGTGAAGGAGGATGGATCATTCATCATTCATTCACACACATTAGTTTTAGATAGATGTAGGAGAGAAGGAGGATGGTATTTCATCATTCATTCATCATTTTTGCCATCGAACATCCCAATCAAATTTTCCATAACACTCATAATTTTCAATTTTATGCAAATCCCATTGTATTCCGTAAGCCCGAAGCATCGGTGCTGATAAACTCTGATGGAAATATTATCGCCGGTCTAGATTTTATCAACAAAGATAATGTCATAGTATAGTCCTAAACCGACAAATAACCCCTCAATCAAATTTTGATATGGTTGTCACTAGTTCAACCCCAATGAAAGTTAACCAAGAATATTAGTCTCGGGTCGTCCTCAAGAGCATGGGCAAGCATATCCAACAATATTGGTTAGAATTTTAGGGTTGAAAGGTATATGAGCAGGAATTTAAACTAAGAAAGTTTAGCATGCACGAAACTTAAAGTGCAAGAAACTGAATCAAAGTAATTAAAGCAAGGTATAAGTGAGTGGTAATCTAGCAAGACAACATATAAATCTACTTCTACTCTAGAACTAAGTAAACAATTAAAGCTAACTATGACAAGAATCAAGTAATTGGGATTTTTGGGTTTAAAATATGAATTATAAAAAAGACTGTTGGCTAAGGCATAGGAATTGGGATCACCATCCTTGTCTAATAACCATATATTAACAATTATGAGGAACCAAGCCCATCAAGTCTACTTCTACAAGTGAAGTATGTCAAATAGGCTTGATCAATTTCAACTCATAAGTCCCAATCTAACTACTAATTAGCTTAGTAGTAGATTGGTGTTAATGGGTATCAATTTGACCAACAAGAGTTCTCAAATCACCAATTCAATTAGACCCAATAACTCAAGGTCACCCAATTCCCTTAGCCTAGGCCAAGAGTATAGAAAACTACTCCATAATCAATGAAAACATTTCATCAAACACATGGTAGGCACTAACTAAAGACATATCTAATTTGCAAAATTAACTATAAATTAGAATTACCCACTAACAATTATCAATAGAAAACAACTCAAGTAACACTATAAATCATAGAAAACATCAATGCGCTAATAGAAATTCAAATCCACAAAGTTCATAAAATGAGAAGAAAAAGGGAAAATAACAAAGAAACACAATTCCAACACAAGATCTAAAAAAATTATAACTAGAGAACTAAGATTAAGTAAATAAAACTAGAATTAACAAGACCCAATTCAGAAATTCAACAAAGGATGATCAAAACAAACTAAAACCTAGAGAGAAGTACGAGTTTCTCTCTCTAAAAAATACGAACAAAACTAGCTAAAATTATGTGTATGTTGTGTATGATTGATTCCCCCCTTCTCCCATCAATTCTTGGGTCTTTTCCATTCAGAATCAAGTTGGATTTAGGCCTGGAGTCTTTCAGAAAATGACAGCCACGTTTTCCATTAATGAGTCACGTGTTGGGCGTCACGCATACGCGTGGGTCACGCGTGTGCGTCAGATGAACTCCTCAAGCCACGCGTACGCGTCAAGCACCCGTGCGCGTCAGTCAATCTTGCACTAAGCCATGCGTACGCATCAGTCACGTGTGTGCATCGGTACCAACTTCTCCAAAGCTCTATTCTTCTTGTTCCTTCCTCTTTTGCATGCTTCCTTTCCATCTTCTAAACCATTCCTGACCTATAGATCCTGAATCCACTTAACAAACACATCATGGTATTGAATGGTAATAGAAGAGGATTAACATTGATCATTTTTAAGGTTAAATAAGCATGTTTTAAGTATGAAGCATAATTAGAAAGGAAACACAAAAACATGCAATTTATATGAATAAGTATGAAAAATATTGATAAAACCCACCAAATTCTACACAAGATAAACCCTAAAATTGGGGTTTATCAAACCTCCCCACACTTAAACAAAGCATGTCCTCATGCTAAAAATTAAAAGACCAAAGAACATAGGAGAATGAGACTTATGAAATGCAACTTTCCTACTTAGATGCAACTAATGCAAATGCTTTTATCTACTTGGTTAAAAGTGAATCAACTTCCAAGAACATATATGAAAAAGTAGGGCTAAGGTAATATGGTGATTCATGAACTCTACCAATTCAAATATCAAAAATGAAGTATAAACAAACTTGCAAGAAGAAAGCTCGTGAAAGTAGGGAACAAGGAACTAAGTATTGAACCCTCACCGGAAGTGTATCTACTCTAGTCGCTCAAGTGTATAGGGTTGATTCACTCAATTATCTTCTAATCATGCTTTCCAAGATTTGTTTTTCATGTAACAATCAACAGTTATTCAATGCATGTATATATTTATCAAGAGGACTTATATTTAGGTTGTAATGGGGTTAGGATAAAGGTAAGGATGCATATATGGCCAAGTGGGCTTGAAATTTGAATCCTTGATTAACCTAAGCTCTTCACCTAACACAAATAACAACCTATACAATTCAAATATAAACCTAACTACCCATTCTTCACCTTTTCACACACTCATGCATTCTCTCTTTGATCACATCCTATATGTATTAATTATTATTAATTTACTTTGGGGCATTTTGTCCCCTGTTTATTGTTTTCTTTTTCTACTTTTTTCTTTTCTTTTTCTTTTGTTTTTCTCTTTTTCTTTTGATGAATTATATACAAAGGTACCAATGCATATGGTATAAACATTCAATGCATGAGTATGTATCCGGTTCTTAATATTTTCAATAAAAAATACAAAGACACATTTTTACCTCAACCAATGTTCCCAAGCTTCCCTATACTAAAATGATACACAATCTCACTAGCCTAAGCTAATCAAAGATCCAAATTAAAGGACATTTATTGTTTTTCACTTAGGGGTAGCAATGTGCTAAATTAAAGAATAAAAGGGGATTTAACATAAGCTCAAAATTGGCTAACAATGGTAGATAAAGGTGAGGCTATTTGGGTAAGTGGCTATTGAAATGATGGTCTCAATCATATAAATGTATTCATACACAGAATAATGGACATAAAGAATCAAACAAATCAAAGATTACAATTATAGAAAAAGGGAGTATACACACAAGAATGGAAAATACTGGTTATATGAGGTAACTACACAATTAAGCTCAAAACTCACATGCTTGTGTGTTCTTAGTTCAAAAACCTATTCCAAAATTAATTCCTTCAATAAAGTTAAGCATAAAAAATTTTTCAAATTGGTAGGGTGCGCTAAAACAGTTTCTTGAAAAAGAAATCATCACTCTAACCAAGTAGTTCTAACACAAAGATAAGTGGAATATGTACAAGCTTTAAAGCTATCATGCAATGCGACTAGCTTCAAAAAGCAAATTATGCAAACTAACAAAGATAACTAAGATATGGGTGTTGGAGAGAGGGGTTGTTACCTATGAAAGTCGGTAAATGACCTCCCCACACTTAGAAATTTACACGGTCCTCCGTGCTATCAGTGATGAGCAAAGTGGGTCCAGGAGTGTCACTCGCAATGGCTATAGGACGGTGAAACAAGGACGTCTCCATGTTCACCTTTTGATTACTTCTATGCCATTATCCGAAGTGGACACCGGAGTGTCGATTTCCTCTGTAGATGGGTTGGTGAATGTTGCGGGAACTTTCTTTTCTGCCTCATCATTGTGGCTAGAATTCTTCAACCACTTAGCAAGTGGCTTGGCCTTTGAGGAAGTTGGCGCCTTAGTGGCCGCTCTTTGAGTTGGCCTTTTTGTAGGTGTGTCTTTAGGGGCCTTTTCTTTTCCTTTCTTGGTGGCCATCCTGAAAGGGAAAAGAAAAGAGAAAACATTAAACTCAGAGAGATAAACACCAGAATTAAGAAAATGCAAGTGAGGATTAATGCCACTAAAGAGTGAAGCGTCTTAAAAACATGGTAGCTACTACATGCAAGTAAGACGTCAAGATAATCATGGAGGCACCTTACTATTACTAGATGCAAGAGTGAAAGAGGCATGCAAGTATAAAGCATGAGAAGGATAAACTCAAGCATCGATAACAACAATGATAAACACATGCAAGAATGGTGGGAGTCATAGGGAAACTGTTGGCTCAACTAACTCCAAGACAATGAAGTCTAGAAATTGAAGAATGTGGGGGTTAGAGAGCATTGAACCACTCATTCTTGCATGATGCTACAAGCATGGCAAACCACAATTAATGAGCATTTGATGATAAAAAAACATGGAAACGAAGCTCAATGCACATAGAGCGTAGGTGTTATGAAAAAGAGGCACTAAGTTGAAAGAAAAAGGTCAAAAAATGAACCAAAGTGTTGTTGGCTCTTTTTCATAAACCCTTGGTGTGCATATTCTAACCAGCAAGCAAGTTTGAGAATTCCAAGTATGTAGTAAACCTAAAATAGAATGCCAATCATCAAAGCAACACCACATAGCACAAACAAGTCAAGAGATATGAAATAATTCACTAATTCAAAAAGTAAATGAACTCAACACCCATACAAGAATATGAAAGGAAGAAAAATAAACAAGAGTGAGCTATTAATAATAAAATTAAGATGCAGCTAAGAACATAGAGAGTATTCAAATACAATGACAAAGAAGAGTTTAAAAAGCACAAGAAAGTAAGAAATAAAACCTTGAGAAGAGGAAGAAAGGGAGGTTGAGTGTAAGTGAGAATAGGAGAAGAAGAAGGAGAAGAGGAGAGGAAAGAGAAGATGTGGGACCACCGGAGATGGTGGTCATCGGTGGCTGAGGTCGCTGGTGGTTGTGGGCAGAGAAGAGGTGGTAAGGCGAAAGAAGAAGAAAGGAAGAAAGAGTAGAAGAAAGAAATTGAATTGGGAAGAAACAGGGCAGCGCGCCCTATAAGTTCTGTCAGACGTGCGTCACGAGCGCTTCATCCACGCCTACGCGTAGCTAGCAGAAAAGAGAGGGGACGCGTACGCGTCATCAATGCGTAAGTGTGGGGCCAAATCGTGCTCTTCCTACAAAATCAGCACAATTCCAGCACAACTCTCTAGTTTTTGTACCAGCAGCTCCAACATTAGAATACGACGCATGCGTGTCGTCCAAGCACACGCGTGGGTATGCGAAAAAAACAGGGGATGCATACGCGTCAGCTATGCGTACGCGTGGGGTTAATTGCGCGCCTAGCACCCCAGCCGCACGGTTCCATCACAATTCTCTGGTTTTTGTACCAGGGAGTTGCAGCAATGAATTTGACGCGTGCGCGTCGTCCCTTTTTTAAAGCATGAGGGAAGACAATTATAGCGCAATCTTGGCATTCATACAGGCTAGATACTTCAAAAATACTTAGAATTAGCCAACTTAACCAAGTCAAGATTAATGAAATCCTCATGAAGCAATGGTAATTCAAACATACTTAAACAAACTCAAAAAAATCAAATAAAGAGAGTAAAACTACATGCAAGAAACTATGTACAAGGAGGATCATACCATGGTAGGGTGTCTCCTACCTAGAACTTTTCTTTAACGTCCTTAAGTTAGACGGTCATGAGCTTGCGATCACCTCTTTGGAACATCCTCAAGGATATCCATCTTGTCCTTCTTGTTGGCATTGGTAAGAGTGTCCTTTAAGGAAAGATGCTTCCACTTGTCAATCGAACCATGACCTGGTGCCTTGTTTCCTTGAGAATTTGGAAGTTGTGGATCCTCTCCCTTTTCCTTGCTAACTCCTCTTATACCCAAGTCTCTATTGACACTTATCTCACCATCACTTCCAAAGTTTTCTTCAACTACATTATGTTCAACAATGTCACAACCGAAAATTGAATGTACCTCTAGAGGTTGCCTCATTGTTTCCTCTAGTTTAAACTTCACCACTTTTCCTTTGGCTTCAAATGAGTAATTCCCAGAAAATGTGTCTAGTTTAAACTGGGATATCTTCAAGAATTGCCACCCAAGTAAGATAGAAGATGGCCTATCCGAATCAATGGGAGGGTCTCTAAGATATAAAAATCCACCGGAAAAATTAAGTCCTAAATTCTCACCAATACATTCTCAGCAATACCCACAACCGAAATGATACTCTTGTCTGCTAGCACAAATCTAGCCCCAGATCGCTTCAACGGTGCAAGGTTCAACTTTTTCTAAACCGAGAGTGGCATAATGCTCACACATGACCCCAGGTCACACATACAATCCTTAAGTTGAATCTCACCAACCATACAGGATACCAAGCAAGGACTGGGATGACAATATTTTTCAGGAAAATCATCCATCAAAGAAGAAATAGAATTACCTAATAGATTCATCACTAGTCCACCAATCTTTTCATTGTGAGTGCACACATCTTTAAGGAATTTTACATATTTTGAGACTTGACGTATGGCATTAAAGAGTGGAATAGTTACCTCCACATTCTTGAAGATTTGCACTTTGTTAGGATCAAGCTCCTCATGCTTCTTGGCCTTCTTGGCTACCGTAGGGAAATGTATAGGAATTTGTTCCTCTAAGTTATTCTTCCTCTTCGGTTCCTTGGCCTTCAATTTCTTTTCTTCTTCCTTTGCAACTTCCTCCTTTTCATCTTCATCTATCTCCATTGTTTCACTAACTTCTACATTAGGAACATCCTCTGCCAACTTAATAGGCTTGGGCTCAACTTCCTCAAGTGTTGTACCACTCCTCAAGGTAATTGCATTGATGCTACCCCCTTGGTTTGGAATAGGTTGGGATGGAAGGCTAGAAGAACTAGAGGCTTAGGTGGTGTTGGCATTATTGGTAGGAGGTAGGGCCAACCTTGAGAGCATCTTGGCTATAGAGGACATTTGAGCACTCATATTACCAACTTATGTGTTGAGATTCCTAGTGTTCTCTTCATTTTTCTCTATCATAGCCCTAAGCCTCTCTTGTTCTTGGTAGAATGCACGGTGAGAGTCATCACCTTGGTTTGTGAAAGAGGAAGAAGGTTGATTGGATTATTATCTTTGGTGAGGTGGTTGGTATCTATGGTTGTTGGTTTAGTTTTGTTGTGAGTGTTGGTATGGTTGATTATAGTGGTTTTGGTTGGCTTGGTAGGTATTATTGTGGTGTTGGGAAGAAGAGTTGCTTTGGTTCTATCCTTGATTGTGGTTGTTTCATTGAGCATTGTCCATCCACCCTTCATTAGAGCTATTACCATGGGAGTAATTGCTTTGATTTTGAGGTTGATAGGGTTGACGGTTGTTGTAGTTGTTGGCTACCCTAAGAGTGTAATCACCTTGGACTTGAGGGCATTGGTCGGTGTAGTGTGAGATACAAGAGCACATATAATCACAGAAATCGAAACATTTATCTATTCAACCATGAGGTACGTCAGCCGCGACTCCCTAGATACGAAAAAATTATGCATCATTCTCAAACCTGTCGTAGTTTTAAATAGATCATATATTAATTCTCTTTCTCTAAAAATATAGAAGTTGGGTTTGTGCACCAATATCCGCCATAAAAGGTCCCAGCCATAATAGGTGAGAAGCTATACGACTCAATTCCAACATAATTACTCGAATATAACTGGATCTTTGGGGTACTTGAATATTTTCCAACTGTTCTGGTCTGTTTACGGTTATTGCTTCTATGAACATTGTAGCTAAATATTCCCAACGTGTTACATAAGGCAGATATTGTATAATTTGTTCGATTATTTGCAATTTTTTTTCATCCCTCTGTGTAAATAATCCAATAATGGTTCACAATCAATAACATCCTCACCATCTAGAGTAACAATAAGTCGAAGAACACCATGCATTGATGGGTGTTGAGGTCTCATATTGACTACCATAAGATCTTTTCTTTTAGCTGTCCCATTCATAGGTTTTTCCTTGATTTATTCTTCCATGAATTTTGAAAGAAAAAAATTAATCAAGATTCAAGAACTAAAAAATCAAATAATTCAAAATGACTCTTAAAATTCAATTAATGAATTATTGACTCCCAAATATCAAATTGATTTATTAATTTGTAATAGAGTATTCTATTTTTATTTGAAAAATAAGATAGTAGCCATTGTCGTTTTTCCAAAATCTTTTGTAAACCTCTTTGAGATAAATAATATTTTCCCTGCAATTCCAAATGTGTGGTAAGTCTTCATATCTTATTGGTGAAATTTAATACTTGAAATTCAACCGGACCAGGATTTTTTTCTTTTTTTTTCTTGTGAAAATTATGGTAGAAATAAATTTTTCACCATAAGTTAAAAGCGTTCTTCTCCTCCTTTCATATTTTATAGATATCTTGTTTGATCTGTAATAGTAATGATACTAATTTAAAATTAGGTATTTTGTATATACAATAATCTAAATTTTCTTAACATTTTGTGATTCTGATGTCAAATCATACTATATTTCTATAAAAAGAGGTCGATTTAAAAAATAAAATACTAATTATATATATAATTATATAGATAAAAGTAGATATAAGATGATAAGACAATTTTTTCGATTCTTTTTGTATCTAAAGGATATATAATTGAATTAGAATCAAGGCCTCAGAATATAGAATAGAAGTTAACAATGTACACATCTATGCGTGTATCCATTTGTATCCGCATACTGGATATGTTACGCTAAATTGAAGAAAGAAATATAGATTATAGAGTAACGACCTCTCAATCGTGGGTACAGATGTATCCTTACTATACTGATACGGCTTCCATTATCAGTGTCAAACCAATAGCGATTCATACAAGCTAAATCCTCTAATAAAAAATTTGGCCAAAGAAAAAAATGGAAATTCATTAGATTTTTTTTCTATCAAGATCCTTATTTTCAGCCAAAATGTTACAGCAATTATTTACTTTATTATTCTTATTGTAAAATGTTGTTTTTCTATGTGCACTATTTCTATTCTTAGAATTGAAACAAATTAGAATTTTTAATTCTCTACAACGTCTAGAACAAAAAAAGAATTCAGGAACAAGCAAATCATAATGATTTTTTCTTTATTTTCTGTTATTTTTTTATCTCTTATTCTTGGAATGGATTTTGCAAAGTTCGTCTTATCAACATTAGTTTTTTCTGAATATATTTTCTTAATTTGACGCTTACACTTATGAAGCAATGAAAGTACTATGGTTTGATATATATATAATTGTTCATCCTTTTCTCTAGACAGACGAATTAGTTCTACAGTAAACATTGCCTTTTCGATCAATTTATTATTTTTCGTCAATCCTGTAAGACTTAAACTCTTTTGATTTTCCATAAGATCTAGATTGAGTTCTCCTCTTTAAATAGAGCTTATAGAAATCTCTTTTATATTTTTCAACCTAATCAGGAGACAATAAATTTTGATATTATTCATTATTCTGTGATTTAAGGAACCCTTCCAATTCAATTAAAAAATAAAAAACTTTGTTAATGAGATTTATTTCTAGCAACATTTTGTTATTGTATTTTTTTTCTTCTTTCCTGGCCAATCCTGATGTTGTAGACTTTGCTTCAATATCTTTTTCTTGGGTTGAAAGAGATGATTCCAAATCCACCCCACTAGTGTCTTCCGCTTTTACTTGATTTCGAGTCTCTAACTCGAATTCCAATTTCTTTTATGATCTAAAAACTATTTTTCCCTTCCAGTAATTTTTGTCTCACTAACATCTTGTTTTATATCTAAATTGAAGAAAAGGAATTCGATTGGTATGATCTACGGGTTATTCGTATATGCCTTAATAAATTCTTCATTTGGTATGGAATAATTTTATATTTCTTTATTTATTAGCATCCAACCTAAATGTTTTCTATGAAAATTTTCTTTCATATCTATAATGTAATCTTTTGCTATATATCACTTTATAGAGATATCACTCGTTAGATCAAATCATTTTTGTTTACATGTTTTGTAATTATAAGAAAGAAATTCTTTTTTATTTGCTTGGAATGATGATTCATATCAAGAGATATATGAGTCTTTATTATCTTTAATGTATTGATATGAAAAAAGATCATTTCATATTGTGTTTTTTTTTAATGAGCCTAATTGTTAGTTTTTGTAAGGAATTGATCTGGTTTTTTCATATGAATCACATTTTTTCAAATCTTTATTTGGAATGACATGATGTTTATGGATGATATTTCTATTTCTCCATTTTAGTGGCACTAATCTAAACCATCTCTTTTGAGATAAATCATATTGATAATGACTCTTTAACAACCATTTTTGTCCATTGATTCATTAGAGAATTGGGGAGTTCTTGGATATAAATTTAAAATCAATATTATTTATATTCCAAAAGAATAATCTTTTATTTCATTCTTAAGAAAAGGGGATTTTCGATGATATCTAAAAACAGATTTTAACTTATATAAGTTTATAACATGGGTTTCGGATAATTTAAAAATAAAACATATGCTTGTGACAATGATGATACGTCACAAAATTTATGAGAATTCGTATTCCTAAGATCATAAGATCTTTTGAGAAGCGAAACAAAGTAAATTAGGCTTTTATTTCTTTGATAAGTTCTTTCCACCTTTTTTCGATTATTGTAAATGGACTTTTTTTTTTGTTTTTGATTGAAGAAAAAGTTGTACATCAATGCTACAAATCAAAATGATACACAGAAAGATATTTAGGTATACTCTCTCCATGAGAGTATTTATAAAACAATGCTTCGAATTATCATCTAAAAGAGTATTTTGTGACTTATAAGCTAATAGAGAATTTATTTTTTGTAATATCTGCCAAACATTTTTTTAATGCTAATTTTTTAGCATAAAAAATGGCTTTGAAACACCCTACCACACAGGGCCTTATGCTTAAGTCATAAGACATAGGTGGCGAGGTATTACGACCGCTAAAAATAAAATTTAGTACATATAGTATTGTGGAGAATGTTTATAACTAGGAGCCTTTGAGGAAAAGGGATAAACAAAACCGTTAAATAAATAAGTGCAACACTCCGATCGATAACGCAACGAAACAGATAAAGGATATACTAACGCGAAACCATATACAAAGAGTGCCAAAAACACAAATATCCAAAACTCAAGATCCGGTCGTGAAGATAACTGATCCGAGTATAAGAGTATACATATAAATATAAACATAAAGTAGGAAACCCAAGGGAAACCCCAAGGACAAGCTAACAAAACCTGCTCTCCAAAACAACCTCTAAGAAGAGTCCAACAGTATGTATATACATTATTTAGTGGAGATAGCAACTATCTATATAAAACCAAAATAAAGTCCCATGAAACAAAGATCTTCGCTTATCCAGAAGTCTCTAGCATGCCTCAGCGAGAAGCCTCACATTCTGCATCTGAAAACCACAATTAGCAGGTAGTATGCAGTCAGTTAGGCAATTCCAGACAATTCACATAATATGCATATGATGAATGCCTGTCCTAATGGCTGATGAGTCTCATCTGTCGGTTATAAAGCCAACTCGACAAGTCCTGGTAGCTAACCATTGGACTGTCCCTCTATCGTGCATCCCCAACTCGAGTTATACTCAATCATAAATCATAATTCATATCCAACACCGTCACTAGTGTATATTCATGGTGGCGAGCTCATCCGAAACTTTCAGTGTCCGGCCACACTTACGACATAGGGTCAGCAGAGTATCTGGTCTCCACCTGGAGCACATGGTGGTTAGCCACTGCTTTCTCCCAAGGAAACTCATATCTCAGATAGTGGAAGTGCAACATTCACATTTCATTCAATAAGCATAAATGCAATCATACTCAGCCATAAATCAATAATGGCTCGGGAATAATATGGTAATAACTCAACCGTCCGGTTCATAATTCAATCCATAACCAGCCAATTCGTTAACAATTACAGCACTTCGGCTCATGGCATATAAGGCACTTCCACCACCATCCTCCGTATCTCATACAATTCTCTTTAATCATCATTGATCATTAATCCTCCCCTTTCTTCATTCACAAGTTACCACATTCCCTAGCTCCTTCCCATTGCTAGGCATATCATAACAATTTAAGACATAAGGGGTGAGATCGAACGCTTAGAAGTATGAAATTTGGCTTTGAAAACTCAAAAATCAACTTTGGAATGCATCAAGATACAATGACGCGTACGCATCCCTCCACGCACACGCGTGGATGGAAGAAAAGCCAAGTGATGCCTACGCGTTAGCCACGCGTACGCGTGGGTGCGTTTTGTGCCCCACAAACAAAACCAGCACACTTCTCGCACAACTCTCTGGACTTTGGCTGGGCCAATTGAATTCACTCATCGACGCGTACGCGTGGGCTACATGCATGCGTGGGTTGTGAATATTTAAAAACAATGCAGAATTCACAATTTTCAACCCCAATCTTCTGACGGGCATAACTTCTCCGTTTTAAATCATTTTTTGCCCGTTTTTCGAATGGCATAAACATCCTAGATCAAATTTTATTTCTAAACAAGTTTAGCACAAAACAGGGATCCAGAGTCCAAGTTATGCTCTATTAAAGTGTGCCTAAAAACCACATTTTCATACAAAACCACAAAGTGCCATTTTCAAAGCAAACCAATTCCAACCCTTTTTAAAATCAACCAAAACATTCCAAAAACAAACCTCAAGCCTCTTCAACCCATACATTGACATTTTTATCAAATCATAACCCACCAATCCATCATCTTAACCAATTTCACTCAAGTAATTCAACTTCAAACACAACACCATATAATACATAATTTCTGATCCCAATTCCCAACAATACCATTTCCAACCAACCATCAATACACACAAGGGTCAAGTAGACAAGATTACTCTTCTCCTTCAAGCTAGTTGGGTTCTATAACATCAAAGAGCCCAAAATCTTAACACTTTTTACCCAAAAATTCGAATTTAAGGCTGAGAAAACTTGACTAGATTCGTAGCTTTCCTTAAAAACAAAGTAGTGGATTTTGTAGAGCTCGTCGCGGTGAATGCGTGGCTGCAAATGGTGCGGCAATCGGAGCTCCGGATCAAAAGTTATGGTAGTTTGAAGATCAAGTGAGAGATAGAACTTTGAGAGTGTGTTCCTCCCCTTGCTCATACCATTTCAGCGTGCATTTAGGGTCTTAGAGGAGATAGAGTGCTGTTTTTAGGGTTTTAGGTTTAGTTTGGTTGGACCAAGGGCCCAATATGGGTCCAGTTGGCCCGGTTTGGCCCGTTCGGTCCAATCTTGGGCCGATTTCTATAAAATTGGTATCAAAATTCTTATTTTAATCTCCTCTATCATATTAAGCCATAAAAATCACATTTTTTTAGCTTCCTAGAATAAATTCTCATTTATGAACTAATTAGTCGTTAATTAACCGGGTTTTACAGGCTTTCTTCAAAATAATATTTCTCTCTGCTGTGAAACTCTCCCTTTTCTTTTCTTTTGCAATCTTTTTCATTTTTTTAATGATTGTATTTTGTTTAGCATTTATATCTTTATTTTCAATGAAGAATTTGTCCAATTAATAGAGTTTATTCGAGTATTTTATTTGTAAATCGTTGGATTTTTTTTACTCATTGTTGAATCATTTTGATTTTGACTTAATTTAAATCCAATGAATTTTTTGAATGTAAGTAGAACTAAAGTTGGGAATTTTTTATTTTTTCATTTATAAATAAAAAAATTTTGATGATCTATTAATTCTATTTTGCTCTTTCTTTTAAAAAATTTATAAACATTTTTGTTCTTGCATTTAAAATCCCGAGAACCTGATAAAAATGAGTTTGTCATTTTTTTAGTTTCTAGTTTCGTTAAAATGGGTTGAAAGAAGCCAAATGGATTTTGGGTAACGTGAAAAAGGGCAATTCCACTTCCGTTTCCAAAATTGTTAAAAAGCAAAAGTCCCTTTTTTTTTTTCATTGGATCCTTTTTAGTGGATCTTAGCTTAGATCTATGCCAAGGTTTCAGATGAAAAGGAAATCTAATTTGCATCTAAATACTGTCTAATAGCCCCCTTTTTGGAAATTCTGTTTCAGATAATTGAACACCATTATAGGTGCATTTAACATATATTTCTCTATCCCAATCCCTAAAATCTTCTGATCATTTGGAAAATTGAAATAAAAGCATACGAACAATATTTTTAATTATTATCAACGAAGGCAATACAATATATTTTCTAAGATTCGATTGGTTATTAATAACAAGCTTCTTATTATTTGAGCAACTATAAAACTATCCCAGGCCTCTCCTACCGCTATACGTCTTTTTTCCTCTTCTTCTTTTTTTGTTCTTTTGTCCTCCTCGTGACTTTCTTTTGTTTCTTCTTCTGTATAATACGAATTTTCTAATCCTGTTTTTATCCTTAGCCCCTTTTGGAAGAGTGATAAACCCCAATTTTGTGGTTTATCTTGTGTTGAATTGAGGGAATTTTATCAACTTATCTCACATTTATTCGATGAAATAACATGGTTTTGTAATTCTCTCTAATTTGTGCTTAAGAGATAAAAATATGCTTTTTGGGCCTTTAATTTACCAATTTTAATTCAGTTTAATTCCATTCGATGCCTTGATATATTTCTAGAGGAATATCAAGTTCATAAGGCAAGTATTGAATGGAAGAAGTGAAGAGAAAAGCATGCAAGGTGGAGAATTCACGAGGAAATGAGGATTTGCTGAATTGAAGGCCACGCGCACGCGTCACCCATGCGTACCCGTGAGGAGGAATCTGTCAGTGACGCGCACGCGTCACCCACGCGCACGCGTGAGAGGGGAATTTGCCAGCGATGCGCATGCGTCATCCACACGCACGTGTGACGCTGATCACGTGACCTCATTAAAGTGAAAACGCTGGGGGCGATTTCTGAGCTTTACAGGCTCAAATCCAACTCATTTCTGAGGCTATTTGATGCAGAATTCAAGATTAAACAAGGGGGGAGCAATTAGGTAGTGTAGGAAACATGCCTTAGGTTAGTTCTAGAGGGAGAAGCTCTTTCTTCTCTCTAGAAATTAGGGTTCTTACTTCAGTCTTCTCTTGGATTTAGGTTTAATTACTTGTTTTGATTTAGTTTCCTTTACTTTTCCTTGTTGATTTGCTTCAATCTTCTTAGTTTCTCTTGTTATTTCCTTTATTTTACCACTTTTTATGTTATATGAACTCTTGTAATTCCCCTTTCCCTTAATGTAATTTGGGGTTTTATGTTCTTTTCTTGCTTGTTTGAGTTGTTATTATTGATTTCTTACATTGGGTAGTGGTAGAATTTACTATTTCTTACAATTTACCATGCTTTCCTTTTATGCCTTCCAAGTGTTTGACAAAATGCTTAGTTGGATGTTAGAGTAGCTTTTTGAGTATTCTGGGCTTGGAAAGAGGAATTAGGTCCTCTTGAGTCATTAACACCCAACTTATGTTGGTGATCTAGAGTTTTTAGTTAATATTGTTTTCATTGACTCTAATCTCTTGCTAATTCAATTAGTAAGTTGATTAGGACTTTTGGATTGAGATTAACTAGTCTTATTTGACTTTCTCTCAATGTGAAGATAACATTGTACCTTCTTCCTATGTTGGAGATGACGAAATAGGATTAGCTCTTGTTAATTATTGTATTATGATTAATGACTAGGATAGAAAGCCTATATTCTCAATCCTTGCCATGAATGTCTCTCTTAAGTATTTGCTATTTTTAATTGTTTTCTTTACATTTCTTGTCTTTTTAATTTCTTGTTTTATCAACCCAACCCCCTTGAACCTCATAACCAATAATTGGGCATTCGATTGCAATTCCTATGGCGAACAACCCAGAACTAATATTCTCGGTTATTTTTATTGGGTTGGATTTGTGACAACCAAAATTAAACTTTGTTTTGAGGATCGATTGTCGGTTTGGGCTATGCTCACAACGAAATTATTTTGTTAAATTCTGAACTGGTATAAATCCTCATATCAAGTTTTTGGCTCCGTTGCTAGGGAATTGCAATGTATGCTTGTTATTGGTTATTGTACATATGTTAATATTGTGAATAGCTTGATTTTTGGTTTGTTTGCTAGTTTTTGCTAGTTGTAGAACTTTGCTTTCTTTGTTTCTTGTTAGCTTTTATTTTTATTTTCTCTTGCTACTATGAATTCTCACCACTTTTGCTATGAGTTTGGTTCTAACTATGTTGTAGGGAATGAAAGCTACAATGAGGATATGCATCAAAGATGGGACAATCAAAGGTGGGAGGAGCCTCAAGCATTTGATCAACTTTCTTATAGGTGATAATCCAACTCCTAATGCTTATCATCCAAATTGATGTGGTGACCCTCATTGTGGTTGTCAATCACAATCACTACACACATATGACCCCTTTCCTCAACATAGCACTCAACCACTATACTCACAAGCCTCCTACCACCATTCACCTCCATATGATCCTAACCCATATCCAACATACAAACCACCAAATGAACCATACTTAGAGCCACTACCATTCTAACACCAATACTCCCAAGAACCACCATTTTTTATATACACCACCTCAAGACTTTCACCAATATGAACCACCTTCCAACTACAATACCTTTCCTCAAACAATGAACCCTCTCTTCTACCACCACCTTCATTGGACGAATTTCTCCAACCCCTAATGTAAGAACAACAAGAACTTCTAACTCGTTGCCAAAAGCAATGGGAGGTCGTGGCTAGCTCAACTGAAGTGATGAGCCAGTTGGCATCATTGTGCTCCACTATCCAAGACACCCTTATTGCTAATTGTGGGGGATTAATTGAGGAGCACAATGAGAAGGAGAATTTGGAGCTTCAAGGTGAAGAAGAGGAGTTGAAGCAAGAATCGCAACCAAGGGAGGAAGTTAAGACAATTGAGTCGGAAGGAGTAGTTGAAGAATTAGGAGAGGTTGATCAAGAATTAGACTCAACCATTGATGAGTTCTTGTCCACACTAACAAATCACCTCGATGATCGTATTGAGCCTTCTTCCATTGAGCTTGAAAGCAATGTCAAGGAGGGTGCGCAACCTCTAAAGCATATGGTGAATGATGAGGAATTGGAAGAAGTTGAGCAACCAATAAATATTCCTCTTGATGATGATTCCACACCAACACATGATCCTTTTGAATTTGAGGAGTCTTCTCCCATTAAAATTGAGATTGACGTTGAGATAAGTTCCACATTAACTCTAAGTTGTGACATGAAGGATGGAGAAGAGCTAGAAGAGGTTGGTGAGGAAGTGATTGAATGTGAAGAGCCTTGTCAAGAGGTGAACATGAAAGATGCTTGTCAAGAGGTGGAGGTAACCAAAGAAGAGCACAAGGGAGTGGACCTCGCATTGTCAACGTATGGGGAGGTCCCTCTTCCTAAGTCACCATCTTCCTTTACACCATTCATGTGGGTAAAATTCATATCCCTTAGCTTTATTATTCCACTTGAATATGGTTTGCTTGAAACGGATGGTTAACTTAGGAATATTTGTGGAATAAAAAGCAAGAAAGAGTTGGTTAGTGGTAGGCATCACAATTCAAAGTTTTTTATGGTTGAATCACCAAAATCTAAGTGCAAGGGATGGTGTAGTATTGAATTGAGAGGATCTAGGAGAGTTTGGTGCTTCAATGAGAATTCACAAGTCTTGTCACCCGGATTTAACTACGGTAGTCAACAAGAAGATGGGTGCAAGAACAAGGTTTAGGTCCCCGGAATTCAATTCAATAATCAACAACTTTGGAGCCTTGTCACTTGTTTGAATTTGCTTGAAAGCTTTGTGCACCTAATTTGGAATCTCGGTGGACATTGGATATGCATGCATTGGTGGGGATTCAAGGATGAGCACAAGCATAAGCCACCATAGCAAGGACCCCATCAATGGTCCAACTTAAGGACTTTAAATAAAAGTGCTAGGAGGGAGACAGCCCACCATGGTAAACTCTTTTCATTTTTTTCTTTTGTAAATAGTGGTAAAATAAGTTTAATTTCATGTTTAGTTTTGTTTGGATTATTTAGTAGCCTAGTATGTTAAATAAGGTTTGATGGTATTTTGGTTGCTGTTTGGAGGTCTGGAATGCTTGGTTTGGTGCTAGAACTTGGAAAATTTTGAAAAACAGAGCACTCAGCCACGCGTACATGTCGCCCATGCTTACGCCTGACCCCCCAATTTTTTTAGGTGCAGTACAAAAACCAGAGAGTTGGGCGTGTAGTGTGATGAAATTGTGCGTGTAGTACAATTTTGACCCAGCATACGAATCACCTTTCTCTGTTTACTCACCCGTGCGTTGACGACACGTACGTGTCACACCTTATTTCTACCATGCACCCATACGCGTGACGTGATGCGTACGCATGATGCTCTGCCTGTTTCACTCACTTCTTTACTTTTCTTCTTTCTATTTCTTTCCTTTTTTTTCTCTTCTTCTCTTTCTTTTTACCCTTCAACCATCATCCAACACTACCATTCACAATCTACCATTATTTTCTTTAGTTTGTTAGTTGTTAGTAGTTAGTTAGTTAGCTTAATTTTTGTTTTAGGTGGTAAGTGTGGGATTATTGATTTGATTTGCTATTTCTTGATGCTGAAATTATTCATTGTTGGATTCCTTTATTGAGGTTATAAATTGTTGCTTGTTTTGAGTTCTTCATGCTTAATGTTTTTGAACACCAAGTACATGTGACATTGCCTTCAAAGCATTTTAAATCTTTTGAATTGCATGTTTTGGCCAGCGTGTGATTTGATTTCTTTATCTATGATGAGGCGATTATGTATTATCAATGCATTTTTTGTTAGGAGATGCTTGCTTATGATCGATTTTTATTTACATCACCTATTCCATTCATTGAGATTTTAGAATTGTGAAATTGGATTGTACACTTACCTAGTGACATATTTTTGTGCCTTTTAAGCTTTGTGGTCCATTCATGCTATGTGATTGATTTTAATTTCTATCTCTCTTTTCCTAAGTTCCATAACACCAATGTCTTCCACTTTTATGTCAATTAGGTATTGCAAATAAAATTCAAAGTATGTCATTTATTGTTGTTTAAGTTTCATATACCATTTTGTTCATTAAGTTTACTTGCACATCAATCAATGTCCATTCATTATCCAATTCACAATTGCTTGATTTACTGCTTGAATGCTTTTATACTTCTTCATTTCTTGTTTGATTGTCTTAACCTACAAGTTCTCTTCGAAGTATCTCAAGCACACTAGAATGAGTGAAGTGCACCCTTCTTTTGTGTAATTGTGACATAGCTCTCTATGCTAGTGTGTGTGTTCTAAACTGCATGCAACTTTGAACTCACACACTATTCTTCCTTAATGTCACACTAATTCACTCACTCCATTCTAGTGGTCCTTACCTCATTCCAACAATATATGCTTCCTTGCTTTTACATTTTCTCATCTTACGGTGCTATTTCCTATTTTTCATGGGTGAGTCATCATAAACTAAAACGGAAGCGGGAGAAAGAACACGCAGCAACCGGTTGATCCACCACCTGAAGGTGGCAATCCAGAGAGTTGTCGTATACCCTTGCTCATCTTTGAATGCACCGAGGACAGTACAATCTTTTAAGTGTGGGGAGGTCGTCCGAGCAATCCACATTTTTGGATAACAAATTTCTAATCCTAACACTTTCGCATTTCATTTTTGGGTCTTTTAGAATTTTTAGATGCATTTTCTTATTTTGCATATATATAATAAGCTTAGTCAAAATAATAAAATTTTCCAAAGACTTTATCTATAGGCACCCCAATTGAGTTAAAAAAAAATTTTTTTTAGAACTTGCTGAATTATATATATTGTAGAACATGTTTTTGAGCTAAGAACACATAAGCATGTGAGTTTTGAGCCTAATTGTGTGGTTACATCATATAACCACTATTTTCATTCTTGTGTGTATTATTCTCTTTCTATGATTGCAATCTTTGATTTGTTTAATTCTTTATATCCATTATTTTGTGTATGAATGTACTTATATGATTGAGGCCATCGTTTCAAATAGCTCACTAACCCAAATAGCCTACCTTTTATCTTCCATTGTTAGCCAATTTTGAGCCTATGTTAAACCCTTTGTTCTTAATTCTAGCACATCACTACCCCTAAGTGAAAATCAATAAATGTCCCTTTTTTGGATCTTTGATTAGCTTAGGCTAGTGAGAGTGTGTATCACTTAAGTAAGGGAAAATTTGGGAACATTGGGTGAGATAAAAGTGTATTTTGAGTTTTCATTGAAAATTTTGGGAATTGGGTACATACTCATGCATTAAATGTTTAAACCATATGCATTGGTACCTTTGTATATAATTCATAAAAAGAAAAAGAGAAAAAAATAGAAAAAATGTAGAAAAATAAAAAGAAAAAAATAATAGAAAAAGAAAAGCAATAAAAAGGGGACAAAATGCCCCAAAGTAAAGTAATAATAACCAATGCATATGTGTTGTGATAAAAAAGAAAATGCATGAGTGTGTGAAAAAGTGAAGAATGGGTAGTTAGGTTAGCTTTGAATTGTATAGGTTGTAGGTTAGGTGAAAGCGTAAGTTAATCAAAGATTCAAATTTCAAGCTCACCTAAACATATTCAATCCTACCTTGACACTAGCCCCATTACAACCTATGGATAAGTCCTTATGATATATGTATGCATGCATTAAATAATTGTTGATTGTTAGATGAAAAACAAATCTTAGAATGCATGATTAGAGGAGAATCGAGTGAATCAACCCTATACACTTGAGTGACTAGAGCGGATACACATCCGGTGAGGGTTCGATTGCTCAATTACATGTTTTCACCCATGATCATCTCCTTTCTTGCAAGTTTATAAATTATTTTCAATAACTGAATTCAATTGTGGGTTAGATTTGGCTGTTAATACCTTTAGCCCTTATGTTAATATATATTCTTGGAAGTTGATTTATTTTGACCAAGTAGTTACATGCATATAGATAGATTGCATGTAGATAGGTTGCATTGAATAAATGTTGATACCCTTTGTCTCTTTCTTGAGTTTATCATGAGGACATGCTTAGTTTAAGTGTGAGGAGGTTTGATAAACCCCAATTTTGTGGTTTATCTTGTGTTGAATTGAGGGGATTTTATCAACTTATCTCACATTTATTCAATGAAATAGCATGGTTTTGTAATTCTTCCTAATTTATGCTTAAGAGATAAAAACATGCTTTTTGGGCCTTTAATTTGCCAATTTTAATTCACTTTAATTCCATTCGATGCCTTGTTATGTTTGTTGAGTGATTTCAGGTTCATAAGGCAAGTATTGGATGGAAGAAGTGAAGAGAAAAGCATGCAAAGTGGAGAATTCATGAGGAAATGAGGATTTGCTGAATTGAAGGCCACGTGCACGCATCACCCACGCGTACACATGAGGAGGAGATCTGCCAGCGATGCGCACACGTCACCCACGCGCACGCGTGACGCTGATCACGTGACCTCATTAAAGTGAATATGTTGGGGGCGATTTCTGAGCTTTTCAGGCCTAAATTCAACTCATTTCTAAGGCTATTTGATGTAGAATTAAGGGTTGAACAAGGGGGGAGCAATTAGGAAGTGTAGGAAACATGCCTTAGGTTGGTTCTTGAGAGAGAAGCTCTCTCTTCTCTCTAGAAATTAGGGTTCTTAGTTCAGTCTTCTCTTAGATTTAGGTTTAATTACTTGTTTTGATTTAGTTTCCTTTACTTTTTCTTGTTGATTTGTTTCAACCTTCTTAGTTTCTCTTGTTATTTCCTTTATTTTACCACTTTTTACGTTATATGAACTCTTGTTAATTCCCCTTTCCTTTAATGCAATTTGAGGTTTTATGTTCTTTTCTTGCTTGTTCGAGTTGCTATTATTGATTTCTTGCATTGGGTTGTGGTAGAATTTACTATTTCTTGCAATTTACCATACTTTCCTTTTATGCCTTCCAAGTGTTTGACAAAATGCTTGGTTGGATATTAGAGTAGCTTTTTGAGCATTCTTGGCTTGGAAAGAGGAATTAGATCCTCTTGAGTCATTAACACCCAACTTATGTTGGTGATCTAGAGTTGTTAGTTAATATCGTTTCTATTGACTCTAATCTCTTGCTAATTCAATTAGTAAGTTGATTAGGACTTTTGGATAGAGATTAACTAGTCTTATTTGACTTTCTCTCAATGTGAAGATAACATTGTACCTTCTTTCTATGTTGGAGATGACAAAATAGGATTAACTCTTGTTAATTATTGTATTATGATTAATGACTAGGATAGAAAGCCTATATTCTCAATCCTTGCCATGAATGTCTCTCTTAAGTATTTGCTATTTTTAATTGTTTTCTTTACATTTCTTGTCTTTTTAATTTCTTGTTTTATCAACCTAAACCCCCCTTGAACCTCATATCCAATAATTGGACATTCGATTGTAATTCTTAGGGAGAATGACTCGGGACTAATACTCTCGGTTATTTTTATTAAGTTGGACTTGTGACAACCAAAATTAAACTTTGATTTGAGGATCGATTGTCGGTTTGGGCTATGCTCAAAACAAAATTATTTTGTTAAATTCTGAACCAGTAAAAATCCTCACATCAAACAGAAAAAGCATTTGTCTCATTGATTCAAAATTTTTCAAAAAAAAAAAATTGGAGTTACTCAATTTTATTCAAAAAGAAGGGTGAATACAGACTTTTTTGAAAAATTTTTCAAGTAATAGTTTTCCTCCTTTGAACACGTATGGATCCTTTTATTATTTTTTGCTGAAATTTTGGTTGTTGTGCATAACGTATTAAAGCTAATTCCCCTGTTTTATCAGTGTTATTTGTTTCTCTAGTATCCCCATAAGGATTAGAATCTTTTGATTTTTCAGTATGAGTAAAAATAACTACACATTTGACTTTTTGTGAACGAATTCTATACTTCTGTTCATCTTTGTTTCCCTCTTCGAGGTCTTGAATTTCATCGATTAGTTTGTAAGGCCATCGGAAAACTTGTTTTTGATTTCCTTTATTACAATACATTTTTATAATTGTTTTATCCTTTAGATCTGTTGGAATTGCATCAAATAAGAATTTAATTTTTTAGGTGTTATGTGTGCATGTTCCGGAAAGAACACAAGTCCTTTAAAATTCAAGGTTGATACTGATTTTTTAGAAAATTTATGGATTAAGTTAAAAAAAATTAATTTCAGTTAAAAATAACTTTTGAATATATCCTTGTTCTCTTCAAAATAACTAGTTTTTTGAATACTAGAAAGAAGGAGACCATGAATCTTATTTATCCAAATATCATTTTTTTATAAGTTATATTATTAATTGAGGATAACAAAAAATTATTCATTCGGTTACGATAAGGTCCATTCAGGAAAGGATGATATAGTTTAGGTAAGTTTTTTTGTTTGAGTCTCTTTATTGTATAATCTAATTTATTTTTGGAATATATTTAATGGCATAAATTCCCTATCTAGAACTTCTGCCATGTTTAGAATTTCATTGCTTAGTTTTTTTCTTCATTTTGAGAGTTTCAATAATTATTCAATTTATCATAGAAAATTTTTTCTCTTGTTAAAGGGTCTATTCTTTTTTCCATCATTTTTAGATAAGTCGACAAATTGAGAGGGTAGGGAAAAGATATTCTTTCTTTTCTATCATTTGTCATGTATCAAAAAAAATTATGACATATCATTTCGTACGACATTTTCAAATCGAGCGTTTTTTATATATCGTAATCGTCGCTTCCATCATCTAAAATAAAAAAAATTGTTACAAGGGATTTCTTCGATACCAATATCTTTTTATCTTCGGTTTCGTTGATTTTCTTTGAATTCTTACCTTTCTTTGCAAAAAAATAAGAAGTATCCGTTTCCGAAGATATCTTTTTTTTTTTTGCTCAGTTCTTGTTGTTTTTGAAATTCTTTCAATATCAAGTTTGTGTTTTTCAATTTCACCACTTTCTTTACTTTTTGAACGTTTCTTTTTAAAAATAAAGGGCAAGGGGTGTTCGGTTTAAATAGTATAAACACGTAAGAAATAAAAAATAAAAAAACAGTAAAGAGTTGAGCCATAGAAGTTCAAAATTCTGAAGAAATAGACTTCTTAGAGCGATGCATTCATTAGATTTAATAAAATTATTTTGTTGTATCCAGACAAATTCAATCCATTTTATGAAAAGAATGTGACCAATTAACCAACCTCCAAAATCACTTGTTAAAAACAACAATTTATTGTTGCATGCTTGCATCTAAATATGTAGGAAATGGATCCTCTCTAATTTTTTTTAACACATGAGAGAATAAAGTGTGATTTTTCACCTTTAATTCTATAAGTGGTACCAAAATTAAATAGGAGAGAGAGCAATGAAGAATGAGATCCTACACTGGACACTATCCAATTTTTTTTCCACTAGAGAGGATCCACTCCCAAATATGTAGATGTTTACTAATTTGACTAATATAGAACTTAGTAGACAAGGGAGTTAAATAGTTAAAAAATAAAATTAATAAAAAATATTTTTTGAATGTTAAATTTACGTATTGAATTTTTTTGTCCTCCTAATCCAAAAAATATTTTTTTAGAAATGAAATAACCTTTATATGGGTTCGATTTCTAACAAAATTAGCATATTATAATACCCTTTCTAATATATATTACTACCAATAGTGCTAAATGGTAATTATAATAACCTAGTTTTGATTAGTAGTATATAACTTAGTTTGATATATGTTGTAGGACGAAAAAATGAAGAGAGAGTAACACACAATTATGGCAGTTATTATTACCCATTGGGAGGGAACAATGGAAGGGTATTAAATGTGGATAAAGATGCCGATTGAATTTACCATTCATGTCATGGGCTGTTATGCATATACACGCCAATGATAAGATGAAGAAACATGGTACGAGAAGGGATAGGGTATAATCCAAACCAAATAGGCCTTTCACTACTTTAGAGACAATCTTAAGTATCACTCAACTATGGTCATAATTAATAGGCTTTAACTAAA
>NC_029790.2:49939176-49963037 GCF_000816755.2 Arachis ipaensis | reverse complement strand
TTCTTCTCATGTTTTAGTGCTTGCTTGGGGACAAGCAAGATCTAAGTTTGGTGTTGTGATGACAAGTCATCTTATGCTAGTTTCACAAGCATTTTTTTTTTGTTTCATTAGGTTTTATGCACTTTCTTGCACAATAAGTAAGCGGTTGGAATGAAATTTCATAATTATTTTGATCCAATCAAACATTGCTGATTTTGTACAAAATTATGAAAATTATGCACAATTTAGTTGATGATTATGAATCTTATGATTTTGGTGAGACTTTGATTTCTTGTTTAGTTGATTTTAAGTGAAAAATTGAACAAAAAGAAGAGCATTGCAGTATAATGTAGCGTTCAAATGAAGAACGCCATGCTCATTAGGCGACGCGCACGCATACAGGTCGCTTACGCGTCAGGCGCGATTTACGAAGGCCCACACATACACGTGCATGACGCGTACGTGTGCAAGTGTTTGGCGCTCGTTTTCAAAAGAGAGCGCTACGTTCACTAAGGCAGCGTTTTCGGGCATGTTCGAATTTGGAGGCAAAGTTTTGCAAACAACGCGCACGCGTGCTTGACGCGCATGCGTCGATGGAGCACCTGGGATAAAGCACCCTCACGCGTGGCTGGCGCTAAAGCCTGAATTGGATATTTTGCTACCCACGCGTACCCGCAGAGGACGCGCACGCGTGGGCAGCGCTCACTAAGCCAACGTAGTGCTCACTAAGCCAACGTAGCGCTCACTAAGTTAACGCTACTGAGGGCGTGTACGCGTAATCATGGCGCGCGAGCATATTGGGGGCTCAAGACTGATAGTGACGCGTACGCGTACATGACGCGTACGCGTCGATGAGCAGAAAACGCAAAAGGACGTGCACGCGTGGATGAATGAACGCTGTGCTCACTTTGAGAACGCAACGTTCCCCTGGAAGCTGCAACAAATTGCAATTCTGATCCACTTCATACAAGGCTAAAAAGCCCACTCCAAGTACGGGAAGTCAAAACTGGAAAGTGTATAAAGAGATAGGAATTTGATTTCAAAAGGAGCTCTCTCTCTCGGAATTTTCCTTTTAGAATTTTAGAATTTAGATCAGATCTGAATTTTTTCCTTCTGTTTTGTTTCTTTTCTTCTGCAACTTTTACTTTTCTGTTTTGGATCTTTTGACTTTGGATTGAAAAATTCGTCTGAATTACTTCATCTTGGAGTTCTCTTTTATTTTTCTTATTGATAGTTTTATGAGTTGGAGATCTAATCATAATTTACTTTCTGATTTTCTTTCTTCTACAATTTCTACTTTCTGTTTTGTTAAGAGAGCAATCGAGATCTAAATTTTCTTTCTGCTTTTGTTATCCTACTGCAATTGTCGATTTTTCTTTTAGGATTTTAAAGTTGATCTAAGTTTCATTCTGTTTTGATTCTTCTGCAATTTTCCATTTCTGTTTTGATTCCCATTACCCAAATCCCTTTTATTCTTCATGCAATTTAAGTTTCCTGCAATTTAGATTCAGTAATTTAAATTATTTGCACTTTAAGTTTCAGTTATTTAATTTTCTTGCAATTTAAGTTTCAGCTCTTTTAATTTCTTGCACTTTAAGTTTCTGCAATTTAAGATTCTGCCCAATTTACTTTCTGAATTTTATTTCCTTCCAATTTTACTTCTGTTAATCAAATTTCACACCAAATAATCAAGTATTCGCTTAACTAAATTCATCATCAGACAAAAGTTTCTCAATCCATCAATTCCTGTGAGATCGACCTCTCTTGTGAGTTACTACTACTTGATGCGACCCGGTACACTTGCCAGTGAGTTTGTGTGGAATCATTTTTTACCTTCATCAAGTTTTTGGCACCGTTGCCGGGGATTGATCTAGATTAAAAATGATTAAGTTAGTGATAATCTAGATTAAGAACTTTTTCTTTGTTTTTGTTAAGCATTTTAACTATTTGAGATTTTGTTTCAACTAATCTTAACCACACTCTAGCAGTATAGTATTTTATTTTAGTTTTCTGGTTTTGTTTGTGTTATATGCCAGGAGGAAGAAGAGGTGCATCCACCTCTTTTTATTCTGAACTAGAGAGGACATTTCTGAGATTGAGAAGAGAAGCAAGAGGGTAGGGAGTTACTGGAGAAGAGGAATCAGAAGAAGAAGATCAAGAGATGGAGGATAACCCACCAAATCCACCTGAGGATGTGGCAAACAACAATGGCCAACCTCAGAGAAGAGTATTAGCATCTTACACTATTCCCAACCCAAGAAATTGTGGGAGCAGTATCCTATCCCCCAATGTCCATTCAGAATAATTGTCAATATGGAGGAAGTGCTGCTGAAGATCCAAACCAACACCTCTCTATATTTTTGAGAATTTGTGACACTATCAAAACCAATAGAGTCCACCCTGACATCTATAAACTCTTGTTATTCCCATTTTCACTGAGAGACAAAGCCACACATTGGTTAAAAACCTTCCCTAAAGAAAGCATCATCAATTGGGATGATTTGGTTAGCAAATTTCTAGCCAAATTCTATCCACCTCAAAGAGTCATTAAGCTAAAAACTGATTTGCAAACCTTCAGACAGCTAGAAGGAGAATCATTGTATGAAGCCTGGGAGAGGTATAAAGCTCTGATCAGAAGGTGTCCAGAAGGAATGTTCAGTGAATGGGTGGAGTTGCAGAATTTCTATGAAGGCTTGTCCTTACCTTCAAGGAAAGCTTTGGATTATTCTTCAGGAGGATCTTTGCAAATGATGAAAACTGCTCAAGAGGCACATGATCTTATAGACATGGTGGCCAACAATGAGTACTTCTACTCCTCTGTAAGACAAGCAGCTCCAAAGAAAGGTGTATTTGAGCTTGAAGGAGTTGATACAAGATTAGCTAAGATCAAACTCATGCACCAACAACTTCAACAACAAATTGAAATGATGACAAAGAGGATGGATGGATTACAACTTGTAGCAGTTAGCATAACTAATCAACCACCAGTGGTATGGGGACAGCAGGAGGAAAGCTATGAAGAGCAGCAGCCTGAACAAGTGCAGTACATGCACAATCAAGGTTCTAGACCAAATGATTTCCACAGAAACACTTACAACTCATCTTGGAGAAACCACCCCGATCTGAAATGGGGAGAGAACCAGAACCAGCAACCTTGGCAAAGGAACTCCAATCAAAATAACTTCCGCAACACAAACCACCAAAATCATCAAAACACTAACCAAAATCCATACAGAAAACCACAAAATAATCAACCCCAATCCAACTTCTATCCACCCAATAACCCACAACCGGCCATAACAATTTTCACCCCCCATCTACATCCCACACTCAGCCACAACCACCCCAAGAATCTCAAAGAATCTCCAACTTGGAGATGATGATGGAGAAAATGATCAAGCATCAAGAATTGGCCAACAAGAACCATGAAGCTTCACTAAGGAACTTGGAGACACAAATTGGACAATTTTCCAAGCAAACAGTAGATGAAAGACCAACCAATGCACTGCCAAGTGACACTATTCCCAACCCCAAGGAAGAATGTAAAGCAATTCAACTTAGGAGTGAAAAGACGCTGGAGAATAACAAAGAAGCTAACAAGAAGCCAGCAGAGGATGATAAGGCTAACAGTAAGGAAGAAGTGACTATTAAAGAGAAGGACCAGGAAGAGCTCAGAAAGAAGGATGAAGAGTCACAAGCTTCAAAGAAGGGAAAACAAGTCATGACAGAGCCTCCACAAGAACAGAAGAAGGAAGTTAAACATTACATCCCTCCTTTGCCATACCCTCAAAGATTGCAAAGAGAGCTCAAGGATCAACAGTTTCCCAAATTTCTAGAAGTTTTTAAGAAGCTGGAAATCAATATCCCACTGGATGAAGCATTGGAACAGATGCCTCTATATGCAAAATTTCTAAAGGAACTCATCAACAAGAAGAGAAGCTGGAATGAGAAGGAGATAGTGATCTTAACACAAGAGTACAGTGCAGTGATTCAAAAAGGTCTCCCACCTAAACTCAAAAATCCTGGGAGTTTCATCATATCTTGCACCATAGGCAACATGACCTTGGACAAGGCTCTCTGTGACTTAGGAGCCAACATCAATTTGATGCCCCTCTCACTAATGTAAAAGCTTGTAATAGAGGAAGTCAAACCCACCAGAATGTCACTTCAAATGGCTAACAGATCACTCAAGATACCAAATGGAGTTGTAGAAAATTTATTGGTGAAGATTGGAGAATTCATTTCCCCTGCTGACTTTGTCATCTTGGACATGGAAGAAGAAGGACACAACAAGGGCTATAATTGATGTGGAGAAAGGTGAAATGATCCTAAGAGTGGATGATGAAAAAATTATCATCAATATCTTTAAAGCCATGCAACATCCTTGGTGCACGAAATTGTGATCTCTGGTAATGGCTCCAAAAACTTGGTGCTCTAATCTCAATTCATAATTTGTCACAACTTTGATACAACTAACCAGCAAGTGCACTGGGTCGTCCAAGTAATAAACCTTACGTGAGTAAGGGTCGATCCCACGGAGATTGTTGGTATGAAGCAAGCTATGGTCACCTTGTAAATCTCAGTCAGGCGGATAATAATTGATTATGGAGTTTTCGAAAATAATACTAATTAAACAGAAAATAAGGATAGAAACACTTATGTAATTCATTGGTGAGAATTTCAGATAAGCGTGTAGAGATGCTTTTGTTCCTCTGAATCTCTGCTTTCCCGCTGTCTTCATCCAATCAGTCTTACTCCTTTCCATGGCTGGCTTTATGCAAGGGCATCACCGTTGTCAATGGTTACATCCCCTCCTCTTGTTAAAATGGTCCAAATGCTCTGTCACAGCACGGCTAATCATCTGAGGTTCTCGATCATGCTGGAATAGGATTCACCCTCCTTTTGCGTCTGTCACTATGCCCAGCACTCGCGAGTTTGAAGCTCGTCACAGCCATTCAATCTCGGAATACCACAAACAAGGTTTAGACTTTTCGGATTCTCATGAATGCCGCCATCAATCTATCTTACACCACGAAGATTCTGATTAAGAGATCTAAGAGATAATCATTCAATCGAAGGTAGAACGGAAGTGGTTGTCAGGCACGCGTTCATGGGGAATGATGATGATTGTCACGTTCATCACATTCAGGTTGAAGTGCGAATGAATATCTTAGAAGCGGAATAAGTTGAATTGAATAGAAAACAGTAGTACTTTGCATGAATCTTTGAGGAACAGCAGAGCTCCACACCTTAATCTTTGGAGTGTAGAAACTCTACCGTTGAAAATACATAAGTGAAAATGGAGTTCATTGGTCTCGGCCCCAGAGGGGAACTGGAGTAACCAAGACTCTATGATCCGAAGATAAAACTCAGGATGTCTAATACAATAATAAAAAGTTCTATTTATAATAAACTACCTACTAGGGTTTACAGAAGTAAGTAATTGATGCATAAATCCACTTCCGGGGCCCACTTGGTGTGTGCTTGGGCTGAGCTTGAATGTTACACGTGCAGAGGCTCTTTCTGGAGTTGAACGCCAGGTTGTAACATATTTCTGGCGTTCAACTCTGGTTTGTGACTTGTTTCTGGCGTTTAACTCTAGACAGCAGCATAGAACTGGCGTTCAATGCCCTGTTACGTCATCTAAACCCCTTTAAAGTATAGACTATTATACATTGCTGGAAAGCCCTGGATGTCTACTTTCTAACGCAATTGAAAGCGCGCCATTTTGAGTTCTGTAGCTCCAGAAAATCCACTTTGAGTGCAGGGAGGTCAGAATCCAACAGCATCAGCAGTCCTTCTTCAACCTCTGAATCTAATTTTTGCTCAAGTCCCTCAATTTCAGCCAGAAAATACCTGAAATCACAGAAAAACACACAACCAATTAGAGGTGTCCAGGGTTCTTAAGCACACTCTTTTTTTTTTGCTTTGGACCTTGACTTTAACTGCTCAGTCTCAAGTTTTCACTTGACACCTTCACGCCACAAGCACATGGTTAGGGACAGCTTGGTTTAGCCGCTTAGACCAGGATTTTATTCCTTTAGGCCCTCCTATCCACTGATGCTCAAAGCCTTGGGATCGTTTTTATTGCCCTTGCCTTTTGGTTTTAAGTGTTACTGGCTTTTTGCTCTTGCCTCTTGGTTTTAAGAGCTTTTGGCTTTTTCTGCTTGCTTTTTCTTTTTTTCTTTCTATTTTTTTTCGCTATTTTTTTTTTCTGCAAGCTTTGTTCTTTGCTGCTTTTTCTTGCTTCAAGAATCATTTTTATGATTTTTCAGATTATCAAATAACATGTCTCCTTATCATCATTCTTTCAAGAGCCAACATATTTAACATTCTTAAACAACAACTTCAAAAGACATATGCACTGTTCAAGCATTCATTCAGAAAACAAGAAGCATTGTCACCACATCAATATAATTAAACTAAGTTCAAGGATAAAGTCGAAACTCATGTACTTCTTGTTCGTTTGAATTAAAATAGTTTTCATTTAAGAGAGGTGATGGATTCATAGGATATTCATAACTTTAAGACATAGTTACTAACTACTAATGATCATGTGATGAAGACACAAACATAGATAAGCACTTAACATAGAAAATGAAAAACAGAAAGTGAGAACAAGGAATGAGTCCACCTTAGTGATGATGGCGTTTTCTTCTTGAGGAACCAATGATGTCCTTGAGCTCTTCTATGTCTCTTCCTTGTCTTTGTTGCTCCTCCCTCATTGCTTTTGATCTTCTCTTATTTCATGAAGGATGATGGAGTGCTCTTGATGTTCCACCCTTAATTGTCCCATGTTGGAACTTAATTCTCCTAGGGAGGTGTTGATTTGCTCCCAATAGTTTTATGGAGGGAAATGCATTGGAGGCATCTCCGGGATCTCATGGTGATGAACTTCATGCGCCTCTTGAGCTCCATGAATGGGCTCTCTTGCTTGCTCCATCTTTTTCTTAGTGATGGGCTTCTCTTCCTCAATGGGAATGTCTCCTTCTATGAAAGCTCCAACTGAGTAACATAGATGGCAAATAAGATGAGGAAAAGCTAGCCTTGCCATGGGGGAGGACTTTTCGGCTATTTTGTAGAGTTCAAGGGAGATGACTTCATGAACTTCTACTTCCTCTCCAATCATGATGCTATGGATCATGATGGCCCGATCCACAGTAACTTCAGATCGGTTGCTAGTGGGGATGATGGAGCGTTGGATGAATTCCAGCCATCCTCTAGCTACAGGCTTGAGGTCCAGTCTTCTTAGTTGAACCGGCTTGCCTTTGGAGTCAATCTTCCATTGAGCTCCTTCCACACATATGTCCATGAGGACTTGGTCCAACCTTTGATTAAAGTTGACCCTTCTAGCGTAGGGGCGTGCATGTTCTTGCATCATAGGCAAGTTAAACGCCAACCTCACATTCTCCAGACTAAAATCTAAGTATTTCCCCCGAACCATTGTAACATAATTCTATGGATTCGGGTTTTTACTTTGATCATGGTTCCTAGTGATCCATGCATTGGTATAGAACTCTTGAACCATTAGGATGCCGACTTATTGGATGGGGTTTGTTAGAACTTCCCAGCCTCTTCGTTGGATTTCATGTCGGATCTCTGGATACTCATTTTTCTTGAGTTTGAAAGGGACCTCGGGGATCACCTTCTTCTTGGCCACAACATCATAGAAGTGGTCTTGATGAGCTTTGGAGATGAATCTTTCCATCACCCATGACTCGGAGGTGGAAGCTTTTGTCTTCCCTTTCCCTTTTCTAGAGGATTCTCCGGTCTTGGGTGCCATCAATGGTAATGGAAAAACAAAAAGCTTATGCTTTTACCACACCAAACTTAGAATTTTGCTCGCCCTCGAGGAAGAAAAGAAAGAATAGATGAAGAAGAAGAAGAAATAGAGGAGAGGGAGAAGGGGTTGTGTTTCGGCCAAGAAAGGGAAGAGAGGTGTGTGTTGTGTGAAAATGAGGAGTAATGGAGGGCTATATATAGGGAAGGAGGGGGGTGAAGGTTTCGGCCATATAGGGTTTAACTCTGGGCCTTCAGCGCCAGATTGGTGCTTGTTCAGGGCGTTGAACGCCCATTTGTTGCCCATTTCTGGCGTTGAACGCCAGAACCATGCTTGTTCTGGGCGTTCAGCGCCAGCTCTTCTCTAGGGTGCATTTCTGGCGTTCAGCGCCAGAACCATGCTCTGTTCTGGCGTTGAACGCCCAAAACATGCTTCTTACTGGCGTTTAAATGCCAGTAAGGTCTTCCTCCAGGGTGTGATTTTTCTTCTGCTATTTTTGATTCCGTTCTCAAATTTTTTATTTATTTTGTGACTCCACATGATCATGTACCTATAAAGACATATAACTAATAAAAATATAATTAAATAAAAATTGGGTTGCCTCCCAACAAGCACTTCTTTAATGTCAATAGCTTGACCGTGGGCTCTCATGGAGCCTCACAGATGTTTAGAGCATTGTTGAGACTTTCCAACACCAAACTTAGAGTTTGGATATGGGAGTTCAACACCAAACTTAGAGTTTGACTGTGGGGGCTCTGGTTGACTCTGTTTTGAGAGAATCTTACTGTGCCTCTTTTTCATGTTTACAAAAGGGTAACCTTGAGTTGTAAACACAAGGGAGTCCTCATTCAATTGAAGGACTAATTCACCTCTGTCAGCATCAATTACAGCTCTTGCTGTGGCTAGGAAAGGTCTTCTAAGGATGATGGATTCATCCTCATCCTTCCCAGTATCAAAGATTATGAAATCAGTAGGGATGTAAAGGCCTTCAACCTTTACTAACACGTCCTCTACTTGTCCATAAGCCTGTTTTCTTGAATTGTCTGCCATCTCTAATGAGATTTTAGTAGCTTGCACCCCAAAGATTCCCAGTTTCTCTATTACAGAGAGGGGCATGAGGTTTATCCCTGAACAAAGGTCACACAGAGCCTTTTCAAAGATCATGTAGCCTATGGTACAAGGTATTACGAGCTTTCCAGGATCCTGTTTCTTCTGAGGCAATGTCAGTTGATCCAGATCACTTAGTTCATTGGTGAACAAGGGAGGTTCATCTTCCCAAGTCTCAATACCAAATAA
Organism: Arachis ipaensis; assembly: GCF_000816755.2. Lineage (NCBI taxonomy): Eukaryota > Viridiplantae > Streptophyta > Magnoliopsida > Fabales > Fabaceae > Arachis > Arachis ipaensis. The sequence continues at coordinate 49,953,982 of NC_029790.2, read as the reverse complement.
TTTGGCATTCAGCTTCATGATTGCACCAAGGTACTTGGTAACTTGCTCTTCAGTAACATCCTCATTCTCTTCAGAAGAGGAATACTCATCAGAGCTCATGAAGGGCATAAGGAGGTTTAATGGAATCTCTATGGTCTCTAAATGAGCCTCAGATTCCTTTGGTTCCTCATAGGGAAACTCCTTATTGATCACTGGACGTCCCAGGAGGTCTTCCTCACTGGGATTCACGTCCTCAACCTCCCTTACTGGTTCGGCCATGGTAATTAATTCAATGGCCTTGCACTCTCCTTTTGGATTTTCTTCTGTATTGCTTGGGAGAGTACTAGGAGGGATTTCAGTGATCCTTTTACTCAGCTGGCCTACTTGTGCTTCCAAATTTCTAATGGAAGACCTTGTTTCATTCATGAAACTCATAGTGGCCTTAGATAGATTAGAGACTAAGTTTGCTAGATTAGAGGTATTTTGTTCAGAGTTCTCTGTCTGTTGCTGAGTGGATGATGGAAAAGGTTTACTATTGTTAAACCTATTTCTTTGTGTATCCTTTTCTCATATAAAAAGGCAACACGGAGAAAAGTGTAGCCTATTCATAGAATAGACTACGCTTTTCAAATGTAACTTAAAAAAAGTGTGGCTGAATGGGTCAAGCTTCATAGAGGGATTCACCTTCTTTCTGTCTGAAGGTTTGAACATCCACTCTAAGCTTGCTCAGCTTTTGAGGAGGAAAGAACTTGGCTAAGAAAGCCATGACCAGCTTGTCCCAAGAGTTCAGGCTATCTCTGGGTTGAGAATCCAACCACACTCTAGCTCTGTCTCTTACAGCAAACGGGAAAAGCATAAGCCTGTAGACCTCGGGATCAACCCCATTGGTCTTAACAGTATCACATATCTGCAAGAATTCAGTTAAGAACTGAAAAGGATCTTCATATGGAAGTCCATGAAACTTGCAGTTCTGCTGCATCAGAGAAACTAGCTGAGGTTTCAGCTCAAAGTTGTTTGCTCCAATGGCAGGAATGGAGATGCTTCTTCCATGTAAATTGGAATTAGTTGCAGTAAAGTCACCAAGCATTCTCCTTGCATTATTATTATTTTCGGTTGCCATCTCCTCTTCCTGTTCAGAGTTAGTTAAAAATACATAAGTGAAAGGTCCAGGCATGGCCGAGAGGCCAGCCCCCCAGATCTAAGAACTAGACGTCCCAAGATGTCTAATACAATAGTAAAAAGTCCTATTTATAATAAACTAGTTACTAGGGTTTACAGAAGTAAGTAATTGATGCATAAATCCACTTCTGGGGCCCACGGGGTGTGTGCTTGGGCTGAGCTTGAATGTTACACGTGTAGAGGTCAATCTTGGAGTTGAACGCCAGTTTGTAACGTATTTCTGGCGTTCAACTCTGGCTTGTGACGTATTTCTGGCGTTTAACTCCAGACAGCAGCGTAGAACTGGCGTTCAACGACCTTTTACGTCATCTAAACTCAGCCAAAGTATGGACTATTATATATTTCTGGAAAGCCCTGGATGTCTACTTTCTAAAGAAATTGGAAGCGCGCCATTTTGAGTTCTGTAGCTCCAGAAAATCCACTTTGAGTGCAGGGAGGTCAGAATCCAACAGCATCAGCAGTCCTTCTTCAACCTCTGAATCTGATTTTTGCTCAAGTCCCTCAATTTCAGCCAGAAAATACCTGAAATCACAGAAAAACTTATCAAAGTTGACCCTTCTAGTGTAGGGGCATGCATCTCCTTGCATCATAGGCAAGTCAAACGCCAACCTCACATTTTCCGGACTAAAATCTAAGTATTTCCCCCGAACCATGGTGAGATAATTCTTTGGATCCGGGTTCTTACTTTGATCATGGTTCCTAGTGATCCATGCATTGGCATAGAACTCTTGAACCATTAGGATGCCGACTTGTTGGATGGGGTTTGTTAGAACTTCCCAACCTCTTCTTTGGATTTCATGTCAGATCTCCGGATACTCATTTCTCTTTAGCTTGAAAGGGACCTCGGGGATCACCTTCTTCTTGGCCACAACATCATAGAATTGGTCTTGATGAGCATTGGAGATGAATCTTTCCATCTCCCATGACTCGGAGGTGAAAGCTTTTGTCTTCCCTTTCCCTTTCCTAGAGGATACTCCGGTCTTGGGTGCCATCAATGGTAATGGAAAAACAAAAAGCTTATGCTTTTACCACACCAAACTTAGAATATTGCTCGCCCTCGAGCAAGAGAAGAAAGAATAGATGAAGAAGAAGAAGAAAATATGGAGGAGAGGGGGAAGGGTGTATTCGGCCAAGAAGGGGAAGAGAGGGTTGTGTTGTGTGAAAATGAAGAAGAATGGAGGGCTTTATATAGGGAAGGGACGGGGTAAGGTTCGGCATAAGGGTGGGTTTTGGGTGGGAAATTGATTTTAAATTTTGAAGGTAGGTGGGGTTTATGAAGTAGGTTTATGGGGAAGAGTGGATGGATGTGAGTGGTGAAGTGGTGATAGGGAAGAGAGATTGAGGTGATTGGTGAAGAGTTTTGGGGAAGAGTGTTTATGGGATTGTGTGAAAGAGGGGTGAGAAGAAGTGAGTGGAGGTAGGTGGGGATCCTATGGGGTCCACAGATCCTGAGGTGATCCTGTGGGGTCCACAGATCTTAAGGTGTTCAAGGATTTACAACCTTGCACCAAATTAGGCATGCAAAATGCCATTGCACACAACTTTAGGCATTCAGTGCCAGATTGGTGCTTGTTCTGGGCGTTGAACGCCCATTTGTTGCCCATTTCTGGCGTTGAACGCCAGAACCATGCTTGTTTTGGGTGTTCAGCGCCAGTTCTTCTTCAGGGTGCAATTCTGGCGTTCAAACGCCCAGATGCTGCCCATTTTGGGCGTTCAGCGCCAGAACCATGCTCTGTTCTGGCATTGAATGCCAGCCAGATGCTTCTTACTGGCGTTTAAACGCCAGTAAGGTCTTCCTCCGAGGTGTGATTTTTCTTCTGCTATTTTTTATTCCATTTTCAATTTTTTAGATTTATTTTGTGACTCCACATGATCATGAACCTAATAAAACATGAAAGAAAAATAAAATTAGATAAATAAAAGTTGGGTTGCCTCCCAACAAGCGTTTCTTTAATGTCAATAGCTTGACAGTGGGCTCTCATGGAGCCTCACAGATGTTCAGAGCATTGTTGAGACATCCCAAAACCAAACTTAGGGTTTGGATATGGGAGTTCAACACCAAACTTAGAGTTTGGTTATGGCCTCCCAACACCAAACTTAGAGTTTGACTGTGGGGGCTCTGGTTGACTCTGTTTTGAGAGAAGCTTCTTATGCTTTCTCTCCATGTTTACAGATGGATGACCTTGAGTTGTAAACACAAGGGAGTCCTCATTCAATTGAAGGACTAATTCACCTTTGTCAACATCAATCACAGCTCTTGCTGTGGCTAGGAAAGGTCTTCCAAGGATGATGGATTCATCCTCATCCTTCCCAGTATCAAGGATTATGAAATCAGCAGGGATGTAAAGGCCTTCAACCTTTACTAACACGTCCTCTACTTGTCCATAAGCCTGTTTTCTTGAATTGTCTGCCATCTCTAATGAGATTTTAGCAGCTTGCACCCCATAGATTCCCAGTTTCTCTATTACAGAGAGGGGCATGAGGTTTATCCCAGAACCAAGGTCACACGGAGCCTTTTCAAAGATCATGTTGCCTATGGTACAAGGTATTACGAACTTTCCAGGATCCTGTTTCTTCTGAGGCAATGTCAGTTGATCCAGATCACTTAGTTCATTGGTGAACAAGGGAGGTTCATCTTCCCAAGTCTCAATACCAAATAATTTGGCATTCAGCTTCATGATTGCACCAAGGTACTTGGTAACTTGCTCTTCAGTAACATCGTCATTTTCTTCAGAAGAGGAATACTCATCAGAGCTCATGAAGGGCATAAGGAGGTTTAATGGAATCTCTATGGTCTCTAGATGAGTCTCAGATTCCTTTGGTTCCTCAAAGGGAAACTCCTCATTGATTACTGGACATCCCAGGAGGTCTTCCTCACTGGGATTTACGTCCTCAACCTCCTTTACAGGTTCGGCTATAGTGGTTATGTCAATGGCCTTGCACTCTCCTTTTGGATTTTCTTCTGTATTGCTTGGGAGAGTACTAGGAGGGATTTCAGTGATCCTTTTACTCAGCTGGCCCACTTGTGCTTCCAAAATTCTAATGGAGGATTTTGTTTCATTCATGAAACTCACAGTGGCCTTAGATAGATCAGAGATTAAATTTGCTAAGCTAGATGGATTCTGCTCAGAATTCTCTGTCTGTTGCTGAGTGGATGATAGAAAAGGTTTACTATTGTTAAACCTATTTCTTCCACCATTATTAAAGCCTTGTTGAGGCTTTTGTTGATCCTTCCATGAGAAATTTGGATGATTTCTCCATGATGGATTATAGGTGTTTCCATAAGGTTCACCCATATAATTTACCTCTGCTATTGCAGGGTTCTCAGGATCATAGGCCTCTTCTTCAGAAGGCGCCTCTCGAGTATTGTTGGATGCAGCTTGCATTCCATTCAGACTCTGAGAAATCATATTGACTTGCTGAGTCAATATTTTATTCTGAGCCAGTATGGCATTCAGAGTATCAATTTCAAGAACTCCCTTCTACATAGGCGTCCCATTACTCACAGGATTCCTCTCAGAAGTGTACATGAACTGGTTATTAGCAACTATGTCAATAAGTTCTTGAGCTTCTGCAGGCATTTTCTTTAGGTGAATGGATCCACCTGCAGAGGTATCCAATGACATTTTAGCCAATTCAGATAGACTATCATAGAATATGTCCAGGATGGTCCATTCTGAAAGCATGTCAGAAGGACACTTTTTAGTCAATCCTTTGTATCTCTTCCAAGCTTCATAGAGGGATTCACCTTCTTTCTGTCTGAAGGTCTGAACATCCACTCTAAGCTTACTCAGCTTTTGAGGAGGAAAGAACTTGGCTAAGAAAGCCTTGACCAGCTTATCCCAAGAGTTCAGGCTATCCTTAGGTTGAGAGTCCAACCATACTCTAGCTCTGTCTCTTACAGCAAAAGGGAAAAGCATGAGCCTGTAGACTTCAGGATCTACTCCATTAGTCTTAACAGTATCACATATCTGCAAGAATTCAGTTAAGAACTGAAAAGGATCTTCAGATGGAAGTCCATGAAACTTGCAGTTCTACTGCATCAGAGAAACTAATTGAGGTGTCAGCTCAAAATTGGTTGCTCCAATGGCAGGAATGGAGATGCTTCTTCCATGTAAATTGGAATTAGGTGCAGTAAAGTCACCAAGCATCCTCCTTGCATTATTATTATTTTCGGCTGCCATCTCCTCTTCTTGTTCAAAAATTTCTGAAAGGTGCTTGTTGGATTGTTGTAATTTAGCTTCTCTTCATTTCCTCTTCAGAGTCCTTTCAGGTTCTGGATCTGCTTCAACAAGAATGTTCTTGTCCTTGCTCCTTCTCATATGAAAAAGAGGGATAGAAAAATAATAATAATAGGGGTCCTTTTTACCCAGGTATAGAGGTTCCCTTATGTAAGTTGAAGATGAAAAGAAGAAGAGAAAATCTGAACTCAAAGAGAGAGGGAGTTCGGATTTTTGGTGAGTGATGTGAGGAAGAGATGTTAGTAGATTAATAAACAGAAGGAGATGAGAGAGAAGGAGAATTTTCGAAAATTATTTTTGAAAAATAGTTAGGGATTTTCGAAAATAGTTTTTGAAAAAGGTTAATAATTTTTCAAAAATTAAAATCAAAAATTAAAATAATTAATTAATTAAAAAGAAATTTTGAAAAAGAGGGAAGATATTTTCGAAAATTAGAGAGAGAGAGAGAGTTAGTTAGGTAGTTTTGAAAAAGATAAGAAACAAACAAAAAGTTAGTTAGTTAGTTGAAACAAATTTTGAAAATCAATTTTGAAAAGATAAGAAGATAGGAAGTTAGAAAAGATATTTTAAAATCAAACACTACAAGAAAACAGCTCTATTGCCACGCTTTTAAAGCATGGCGAAAAGCTGAAAAAAGTGTGGCGATAGCTTTTCGCCACGCTTTTTGAGCTACCGCCACGCTTTTGAAAGGGTGGCCTATCAAAGGGTGGCGGTTGCTCTATTGCCACACTTTTAGTGACCCATCGCCACGTTTTATTTTTTGCCACGCTTTTGCAGATTGCCCCGCTTAAAAAGCGTGGCCATATGCGAGAGATACAGCCACGCTTTTAAAGCGTGGCCATAGAGAGATACGGCCACGCTTTAAAGCGTGGCCATAGCAGGAGATACGGCCACGCTTTTAAAGCGTGGCGATAGCGAGAGATACGACCACGCTTTAAAAGCGTGGCGATAGCGGGAGATACGGCCACGCTTTAAAAGCATGGCGATAGAGAGATACAGCCACGCTTTAAAAGCGTGGCGATAGCCTTGTCAAATTTTAAAAAAAAATATTTTTTTTTATTTTCAATCCTTTTTTATACCAAACCTATAAATATAGTATGCAATTTTTATTACAAGATAAATTAAACAGTAATTAGTGACAATTTTTGGTATAATTATTTTATACATTAATCCTTATACAAAACTTTCCATGTTTTTTCAGTAACAAAAAACCCTTCAACCTCCTATCCAGCCGAAATTCATTAACTAATCAAAACGCATGTATAATTACAAAAGCAATGAAAAATTAATAGCAGTTCTGGGGTCTCAAGATCACATCAAGGTCCCTCATTTTCTGTATTTTATATTTTTCTTACAACCTTGTGCCCAATAAGTACATAACCGAGCTCAATATCCCCCTCTCAGAATGATTCCCAGTAATGTTTGGTGGAGCTGAAAATAATAACACCAACATCAACAAAATGATTTCATTTCCTTTTCACAGAACATAATAATGAAAATGCTGACAATCACCGACCAAAGACATAACAATGAAGAAACAAGGAATAACCCCATTGGCAAGCAAGCTCAGTGCTTTTTTTCCTTTTGCAAAAAAGAAACAAAAAAAGGTAAAAGGAACCATTGAATTACCATGCAAAAGGGAGAAAGGAATCTAACCAATTGGCAATGCAGGATACAATGCAAGTAGGTAGAGATCAAATTTCAGGAAACAATTTAAGCAGAAATTAGGTATACTCGTCATGTTAATACGAGAAGGTTCCAAAACTCGATGGACAGAATCAGAATTACCTCTTGAATGGTTTTCTTTAGATTAAAAGCATCTTTCACTCGAACATCCAGGATGGCCCATGTATCATGGAAGTCTAACAAGAAACAAACGAAAGATGTATTAAGAAATGTCTTCACTTGTTACAACACCATTCAACCATAAGTGTACTTGTCTCAGACAATAAACTTATATATATATCAAAAGCTGCATGCAAGATATATATCCAATGCCTAATAATACTTCAAAGCAAACAAAACATCATCCGATGTACTTCGAATTTCAGATCCAAAAATAGCAGAGTCCCATTGTTTCAACTATAAGAGTACCTGTCTCAGACAATAAACTTAAGAAACTGCATTGTGAATTCTTGATTCCTCTACTTGTCCCTGAATACATGCCCTTTATTTTCGTTTCCCATTCAAGAACAGATTCAGATTTAGAAGGACGCAAAACATGAAAATTAAATCTATGTAATCAAACAATGATGCATTTAGTTCAAGTAATTGGAATTTAGAAGCATGGAGAAGTGGGTGCTTACTAGGATATGGTAAAGAAAAAAAAAAGAAAGGATGTGAAGATAGGGGCAACCACTTACCATACCACTTGGCGAGTTCATCATTGGCAGGAGTGATAGCAGTAGCAGCTTTCTTTGAAGGATGAGGTGGTGCTGCCTTCTTCTTACCAAAGAGAGCCAGTGGAGAGTATAAGTACTCAAAACTCGAAAGAATTCCTATCTTACCACTGAGAAAGATAAGAGAGGAAAAAATAAACCTTGCCCTTCAGTATCACGACATTGAAATTGCTGCCGGTCCTCCTCAAAGGAAGCGGTAAAGCTGATCATGTTACACCAAATCAAAACCGTCCAAATCCATAATTTGATAAAGAACAAATAAATCTCTAAAAAAGATCAAAATTTGCACAATTAAAATCAGAACCAAATAAGGATAACAAATCATCATAATAGTTTTCCAATCAGGTCTATAAACTAATCATAGGCTTGCAAACAATTTTTTTTCCTATTAAAAAGATTTAAAAAAAAAAACGAAGCAAAAAACAAACTAGATTAACCATATGCATCATATAACTAAAATTTTATCATAAAAGTAGTAGACTATGACCTGTGCAAGACCAGGCTGCCGGGAACATTGAATCATCAAGCGGCCAATGACATCATGAGCTACAACAGTTTCAACAAATAAATAAATCACTGATTAAACTTGATATTATGCTGAAGGGGCCGAGCTATTTACCTATTGCTTTGCCTGAAGTCATAACCATAACCAAGCAATGTGGTTCTTGTAGCTACACCCAACAAGCATGCAATCATATCTTGGAAATGATACACCTCAGTCGAATGTATACATTTCGTAAACTGCAACAACATTTCACATAACAGCAGAAAATCAAATCAAATCACTTAATTAAAATTTCCAAAAATAACAAAAAATAAAACAGGCTATGTTGAACTGTTGATTATTGGTTTAATCAATTAACAATTCAATAAATTACCAAGGATGGATTTAGAATATCAATTGCATAGAGGCCGAGATCATCTTCAGGGACCACAATATCATATTTCCGGTCAAGTGTTTTAGTGTAACCTGAAAAGTTGAACACAATTTGACTAGGAATCAGAACTAATCAAGTTTATCAGAACATAACATGTACCATTTTGAGTATAAATTTGAAAATTTTACTCCAAAAACAAGCTGATAGAACCACGAAGCTCCGTTTCCATTTTCAATTAACCCTAGCCTTTAAGAAATGTTTTGATTTGGGGGAAATAGGTGAAACTCACGGAAAGTGAAGGATTGAGAGAAAGGGCAGAAGAGAACTTTGGACGAATAAGGATTCGATTGCAGACAGGGCTCCATGATTTGCTGACGCAAGCAGCGAAAGTGAACGAACGAGCCGGGAGCCTCGCCAAAATGTTTTGGAGAAGGTCCTTGTTCACCGAATCAAAACTTCTACCGTTCCCATTGGCTGAGAAGGCAGTAGAGCAGAAGAGGTAGGAGGGCAGAGACTGGCATTGCGGAAGAAGGAAAGGCGACCTCCGTTGGCTGACCGACGCGGTGAGTAATGAGCGCCAAGGGAGTGCGAACGCCAGCAAAGACGGGTTAGGGGAGACGACGGAGGGAGCGCCGGTAGATGAGAGAGTGCAAGCGATGCTGATGACGAGGTGGCGCTGACGCTGACGGTAAGGATGCTGGTAACGGCGACGAGGAGACGAGGAGGAGAGGGAGCAGAGGCTAACGACGCAGCAAGGGTGGTGCTGGTGACGGCATGCTTCTAAGCTCTTCCAGGGTAGCTCGATTAGGGTTGGTGCTGGTGGCAGAGTGACTAGGGGATGTGCGCTGGATTAGGGTAGCTAGATTAGGGTTGGGGACCGAGTTGAAAGAGCGTCAATTGGATTGGGGACCGGGTTGGGGCCGGGTCTTAGGGTTTTTTTTAAAAAAGCTTTTGGCCACGCTTTTTTAGCATGCCAAAAGTGGTACCAGGATATGGCCACGTTTTGTAAGCGTGGCCGTAATGAAACCCTGTCGCCACGCTTTTAAAACGTGCCTGTTTCTCTCTATGGCCACGCTTTAAAAAAAACGTGGTACCAGGATATGGCCACGTTTTGTAAGCGTGGCCGTAATGAAACCCTGTCGCCACGCTTTTAAAACGTCCCTGATTCACTCTATGGCCACACTTTTGAAGCGTGGCAGAAAAAAACGTGGTTGTTTCTCTAATCAATTGTCACCCTTCCAAAAGCGTGGCCGTTCACCCTTTTCGCCACGTTTTTGAAGTGTGGCAAGAAAAAACGTGGCCAAATCTATATTCAATCGCCACCCTCACAAAAGCGTGGCCATTGACCACTTTTGTCCACGTTTTTGAAGCGTGGCAAGAAAAAAGCGTGGCCATAGGCCTTTTTTCTTGTAGTGAAATTTTTGAAAAAGATAAGATAAGAAGATATTTTTGAAAAGATATAATTGAAATTAGTTTTGAAAAATATTTGAATTTTAAAATCACAATTAATGACTTGATTCACAAGAAATCACAAGATATGATTCTAGAACTTAAAGTTTGAATCTTTCTTAACAAGTAAGTAACAAACTTGAAATTTTTTAATCTAAACATCAATTGATGATGTTATTTTCGAAAATTAGGAGATAAAGATAAGAAAAAGATTTTTGAAAAAGATTTTTAAAATTTTCGAAAATAACTAAGAAAAATGAAAAAGATTTGATTTTTTGAAAAAGATTTTGAAAAAGATAAGATTTTTAAATTGAAAATTTGATTTGACTCATAAAAACAATTAGATTTTAAAAAGTTTTAAAAAAGTCAACTCAAATTTTCGAAATTTATGAGTGAAAAAGGGAAAGATATTTTTTTTATTTTTGAATTTTTAATGATGAGAGGGAAAAACATGAAAAAGACTCAATGCATGAAAATTTTGGAACAAAACAATGAATGCATGCAAGAATGCTATGAATGTCAAGATGAACACCAAGAACACTTTGAATGTCAAGATGAACATCAAGAACTTATTTTTGAAAAATTTTTAATGCAAAGAAAACATGCAAGACACCAAACTTAAAAATTTTTCATGTATAGACACTATGAATGCAAGAATGCATATGAAAAACAAGAAAAGACACAAAACATGAAAACATCAAGATCAAACAAGAAGACTTACCAAGAACAACTTGAAGATCATGAAGAACACTATGAATGCATGAATTTTTCGAAAAATGCAAGATGGATATGCAATTGACACCAAACTTTCAACTTGACTCAAGACTCAAACAAGAAACATGAAATATTTTTTATTTTTATGATTTTTTTTTTTTTGGATTTGTCAAAAATTATTTGAAAAAGAAAAATAAGGATTCCAAAATTTTTAATATGAATTCAAGGAATCTTGCACTCTTATTCTAAAGCTCCAATCTGAGGGTTAGACATGGCTTAATAGCCAGTCAAGCTTTAGCATGTAAATCTTTTGGATCTGGAACAGCAGTAGGTGGATTAGAAACAACTAGCTTGCTCTTGATAATGTTGGGTTGGAAGCCCCTATCCAAATAAATTTAGACATGGCTTTACAGCCAGTAAGGCTTCGCATGCTTCATGAAACTCTAGAATTCATTCTTAAAAATTCTGAAGAACATAATAAAAATTTTTTGAAAAGAATTTTTTTTTTCGAAAATAAAGGAAAATTTTTTGAAAGATTTTTGAAAAAAAAAATTTATTTATTATTTTTTTTGAAAACTTTTTGAAAATAAAATAAGAAGAAAATTACCCAATCTGAGCAACATGATGAACCGTCAGTTGTCCAAACTCGAACAATCCCCGGCAACGGCGCCAAAAACTTGGTGCACGAAATTGTGATCTCAGGCAACGGCGCCAGAAACTCTGTACGCACGTCTTAATAAATCGTTTTTCATTCACAACTTCGATACAACTAACCAGCAAGTGCACTAGGTCGTCCAAGTAATAAACCTTACGTGAGAAAGGGTCGATCCCACGGAGATTGTTGGTATGAAGCAAGCTATGGTCACCTTGTAAATCTCAGTCAGGCGGATATCAAAAGGTTATGGAGTTTTCGAAATTAAATAATAAGTAAACATAAAATAAGGATAGAAACACTTATATATATCATTGGTGAGAATTTCAGATAAGTGTATAGAGATGCTTTCTTCCTCTGAACCTCTGCTTTCCTGCTGTCTTCATCCAATCAGTCTTACTCCTTTCTATGGCTGGCTTTATGTAAGGACATCACCGTTGTCAATGGCTACTTTTAATCCTCTCTGGAAAATGGTCCGATGCGCTGTCACTGCATGGCTAATCGTCTGGAGGCATCACCCTTGTCAATGGCTGCATCCTATCCTCTTGTGAAAATGGTCCAAATGCTCTGTCACAGCACGGCTAATCATCTGAGGTTCTCGATCATACTGGAATAGGATTCACCCTCCTTTTGCATCTGTCACTATGCCCAGCACTCGCGAGTTTGAAGTTCGTCATAGTCATTCAATCCCAGAGTCCTACTTGGAATACCACAGACAAGGTTTAGACTTTTCGGACTCTCATGAATGCCGCCATCAATCTAGCTTATACCACGAAGATTCTGATTAAGAGATCCAAGAGATACTCATTCAATCTAAGGTAGAACGGAAGTGGCTGTTAGGCACGCATTCATAGGGAATGATGATGATTGTCACGTTCATCACATTCAGGTTGAAGTGTGAATGAATATCTTAGAAGCGGAATAAGTTGAATTGAATAGAAAAACAGTAGTACTTTGCATTAATCTTTGAGGAACAGCAGAGCTCCACCCCTTAATCAATGGAGTGTAGAAACTCTACCGTTAAAAATACATAAGTGAAAGGTCCAGGCATGGTCGAGAGGCCAGCCCCCATGATCTAAGAACTAGACGTTCCAAGATGTCTAATACAATAGTAAAAAGTCCTATTTATAATAAACTAGTTACTAGGGTTTACAGAAGTAAGTAATTGATGCATAAATCCACTTCCGGGGCCCACTTGGTGTGTGATTGGGCTGAGCTTGAATGTTACACGTGTAGAGGTCAATCTTGGAGTTGAACGCCAGTTTGTAACGTATTTCTGGCGTTCAACTCTGGCTTGTGACGTGTTTCTGGCGTTTAACTTCAGACAGCAGCGTAGAACTGGCGTTCAACACCCTTTTACGTTGTCTAAACTCGGCCAAAGTATAGACTATTATATATTGCTGGAAAGCCCTGGATGTCTACTTTCCAACGCAATTGAAAGCGCGCCATTTTGAGTTCTGTATCTCCAGAAAATCCACTTTGAGTGCAGGGAGGTCAGAATCCAACAGCATCAGCAGTCCTTCTTCAACCTCTGAATCTGATTTTTGCTCAAGTCCCTCAATTTCAGCCAGAAAATACCTGAAATCACAGAAAAACACACAAACTCATAGTAAAGTCCAGAAATGTGAATTTAACATAAAAACTAATGAAAACATCCCTAAAAGTAACTAGATTCTACTCAAAACATACTAAAAATAATGCCAAAAAGCGTATAAATTATCCGCTCATCACAACCACAAGCGGTCTACATGATGTTCAATGTAGACATTAGACGACAGCCGGAGCATATTCTCTTGGGTATCTAATACACGGACCGAGTCCGTGAGATTCGTATCTTCGTGGTATAGGCTAGAACCATTGGCAGCCATTCTTGGGATCCGGAAAGTCTAAACCTTATCTGTGGTATTCCGAGTAGGATCTGGGAAGGGATGACTGTAAAGAGCTTCAAACCTGCGAATGTTGGGCGCAAGTGACAGTGTGCAAAAAGATTAATGGATCCTATTCCGAAAATAATTAACATCTTTTTCAAAACTATCTAACTATTTCTCTCTCTAATTTTCGAAAATAATTAACATCTTTTTCAAAAAATCTTTTTTTATTAACTAATTGTTTTAAATTCTAATTTTATTTTATTTCTTTTAATATATTTGAATTCTAACTTTTAATTAAAATAAAAAAAATATTTTCCATTTCTTACAAAAGTTATAGTAAACTCTCGTTGCAAGTATAGTTACTAAACCAAGCAATCAACCTTTCTTACAAAAGTTTTGGTTGTCACAAGTAACAAACCCCTTTAAAATTAATAACCGAAGTATTTAAACCTCGGGTCGTCTTCTCAAGGAATTGCAGGGAAGTATGTTCTTATTATTGGTTATGAGTCTTGTAAATTGGGGGTTTTGAAAGTAAGGAACCAGTATGTTAAATGATAAGAAAAATAAAATAGTAATAATAAAATAAACTCTTGGCAAGGTATTAGAAGTGGAAGTCCTATCCTTATCAATTGTGATGAGAATTGGATTTTAATCCCACTTTGTTAACCTCTAACTATGAAGGTAAATCAAGTGGATTAATTAGCTTAATCCTCCGGTCCTAGTCAATTCCTATGGAAAGACTAGAGTTATTAGAGCAACTCCCAATTTCAACCACTGCTTTATTTGACAGCTCAAGCGTTACCAATTACTTAACCCAAGCCAAAAGGGAGAAAATATCTAAATTAAATCAAAAGCATCAATATAAATAAAGCAAAGTAATCTTAAATCTGAAATACCTCAAATAATATTAATTAAGAAAATCATAACATGAATGTAGCATAAGCCAAATTAAAAAGATAAATAATAATTAAAAGTATATAATAAAAGTAGAAAATAAATAAGAGGAACATTGAACCTGTGATGAAGAAGAAAATCCTAAATCCTAAAACTAAATCCTAAGAGAAAGAAAAGAGCCTCTCTCTCTAAAAACTATATCTAAAACTAAAATTATGAATTATGAGCTTGTTATTATGAATGAATGGATTCTCCCACTTTATAGCCTCTAATCTGTGTTTTCTGGGCCAAAAACTGGGTCGAAAACAGCCCAGAAATTGCTGGAGAAGAAAACTGCCACGCTGATTTTCGGAACAGCGACGCGTCCGCGTAGAGCGCGCGTTCGCGTCGCCTAGCGCCAGAGCAACTATGGCATACTATATATCAAATCAAAGCCCCGGACGTTAGCTTTCCAACGCAACTTGAACCGGTCGTTTGGACCTCTGTAGCTCAAGTTATGACTGTTTTAGTGCGAAGAGGTCAGGCTGGACAGCTTTGCAGTTCCTTCAAC
>NC_029790.2:49912390-49939171 GCF_000816755.2 Arachis ipaensis | reverse complement strand
GCATCTAATGTAAAAAAGGATTAATATTAGCAATTTAAAGGCCCAGGAAACATGTTTTCAACCATAGCACAAAATTAGGAAGGAAAATGTAAAACCATGCAAATAGTATGAATAAGTGGGTAAAGAGTTGATAAAAATCACTCAATTGAGCACAAGATAAACCGTAAAATAGTGGTTTATCAACCTCCCCACACTTAAACATTAGCATGTCCTCATGCTAAGCTCAAGAGAAACTATAAAGATGAAGAGGAATGGTAGATTAATATGAAATGTAACCTATTTATATGAATGCAACTACATTCAAAATGTTTCTACCTACTTAGTTAAAAGTAAACAAATCCTTCAAGAAGAAATATGAACTGGATTTCACTAATTCAAATCATAAAATAAAGTACAAGTAAACTTGCAGAAGAAAATAGCTCATGAAAGCCGTGAACAAAGAATCGAGCATCGAACCCTCACTGGAAGTGTATGCACTCTAATCGCTCAAGTGTTTAAGGTTCGATTCTCTCAATCCTCTACTAACCTTTCTTTCTAAGGCTTGCTTTTCTTCTACCAATCAATAAAAATTTAATGCACAAATACACATATCAAGAGGTCTTTTAAGGGTTGTAATGGGGTTAGGGTCAAGGTAGGATTGTATTTGGCCAAGTGGACTAAAATCTGAATCCTTAATTAACTTAAACTTTTTACCTAACTTTAGACAATCCATGTAATTATAATACCACATCTAACTATCCATTAACCATGTTTTCCACATATTCATGCATTCTAATTTCAAGTACAGTACATATGCATTGCTTTCACCACTTACTTTGGGGCATTTTGTCCCTTTTCTGCTTAATTGCTCTTTTTTCTTTTCTTTTTCTCACTTTTTTTTAATATTTCTAAACCATGTTCCAGTAGAATATTTCTTCAAACAAGTTTAACATTAAATTTTATTCAAATTAGTGAAATACTTTAAAAAGTTTCTTGAAAAAGAAAATATTACTTTAACCAAGTGGTAAAATATGCACAAAATTAAACAAATATGCAATCAAACATGTAAATGCAATAACTAACAAGGAAAATAAACCGTTGGTGTTGGAAAGAAGAAAATAGCTAACCCATGGAGATCGGTATTGACCTCTCCACACTTAAAGATTGCACCGTTCTCGGTGCATGCTAAGATGTACAAGTGGACGGGTTGCTTCAACTGATACTTTTCTCCAAAGATTGTGCAGGTGGACTTGTTTGTCATCCCATTAAGAAGCTTTTCCTCTCCCTTCGTGGTGGCCATCCTGAAAGAAGAGGGAAAAGAAGAAAAGAAACCCAAAATAAAGATAGAAAATAAATAAAATATGGGTGTTAATGCCAGATAATAAGGGTCTCAATTACATGGTAGCTACAACATGCAAGTGATAAAACAGTAGAAGTACATGGCAAATCAAGGGTGCAAAAAAATTTGCAACAATGGGGAAGAGAGTGCAAGACAATATAAATTAATGTCAATACAAAATTAATACAGGTATAAAAGATTGGCATTGATTTAAATAATATTACCTAACCAGAATAACACAAGTCACTAAGCACCCAAAATAATTCAAGAGAAGATGCAGCAGTTAAATAAGAAAATTTTAACACCAAAGGAAAAATAATGAATTTAGAAAAGAAAATAAAAATATGCACAAAATTAAGATGCAATTAATGAAATATGCAAATAAATTAAGTAAAATAAAATAAAAGATAAGAAAAAATGAGGGGGAAAAGAAGGGAAGAAGAAGTAAGTAAGAAAGGAGGGAGGAAAAATAAGGATTTGTGGAAGAAAAGATTAGATTTTTGGCACTGATTTGGATAAGTTGTGCGGCGCAGGCGACGCGGACGCGTGAGTGACGCGGTCGCGTGGTGCGCGATAAGGTCAGGTGACGCGGACGCGTGGGTCACGCGATCGCGTGACCTGATTTGTGCGATTGGCACGAGTGCAGCCTCGCGTTCGCGCAACTCTATGTTCGAAACTCGATATGCCAAATTTTTGGGTGACGCGGTCGCGTGGTTGACTCGATCGCGTGGCTGGTCCATTTTTGGAAATGACGCGGACGCGTGGGGCACGCGATCGCGTGATAGGGCTTGTGCTTCTAGCACGAGTCCAGCCACGTTCCAGCCCAACATTCTGCCATACACCCCTTTACGTCAATTTTACAAAGCCACGCGTTCGCGTGGGTGACGCAGACGCATGGGAGGCATTTTTCCCACATGACGCGGATGCGTCATCGACGCGGGCGCGTGGATCTATTTGTGCCAGAGGCATGCCTCCAGCCACGCTCTCGCGTGACTCTCTGTTCACTTTTCTTTTCTTCCTAATGCACTTGTGACGCGGACGCGTCAGCGACGCTGCCGCGTCGCGTGCGTGCTTCCCTATTTTTTATATGCAAAATGCAGAATGCAGTATGCAGATGTTATGAATAATTCCAGGTTCAGTGAAATAAAATAAAATTCAAAAACAAACAAAACTAAATAAAATTAAAATTGAAAAAGGAACAATCATACCATGGTGGGTTGTCTCCCACCTAGCACTTTTAGTTAGAGTCCTTAAGTTGGACATTTGGTGAGCTCCCTGTTATGGTGGCTTATGCTTGTATTCGTCCAGGAATCTCTACCAATGTTTGTGATTCCAATGGCCTCCGGAGTCCCAAACTAGGTGCAGAAAGCCTTCAAACAGGTTAAAGCAAGTGATAAGGCCCCAAGAGTGTTGATTTCTAGACTGAATTTCGGGGTCCTAGACCTTGCCCTTGCACCCGTCTTCTTGTTGATCATTATGATTCCATCCGGGTGGTTCAGCTGTAGAATTCTCACTGAAGCAGCCAAATAACTTCCTAGACCCATTCAGTTGAGCTTTACACCAACCCTTGCATTTAAACTTAAAGCTTCCAACCATAATGAACCTTGCATGACAATTCTTACCACTGACCATCTTCCTCTTACTCTTAATGCCACAAAGAGCTCTAAGTTGACCATCCGTCTCCAGTAGCCCATATTCAAGTGGAATTAGAAAGCTAAGGGATATGAATTTTACCCACTTGAATGTTGTGAAGGATGATGGCAACTTAGGGGGAAGTATTGTTAACGAATTTGCAAGTTCCGCTCTCTTGTGGTCTTCTCTGACAACTTCCACCTCTTTGCAAGTTTCTTCAATATCAACCTCTTCCTCTTGGTAGCTTTCTTCCAATTCAATCTCTTCTTCATTGCTCACCAAGGGCATGAGAGGCTGTGCTTCTTCTTCTTTAATCTCCATCTCTTGACCAACCTCTTCCAAGTCTTCAACTATGATATGCC
Organism: Arachis ipaensis; assembly: GCF_000816755.2. Classification (NCBI taxonomy): domain Eukaryota; kingdom Viridiplantae; phylum Streptophyta; class Magnoliopsida; order Fabales; family Fabaceae; genus Arachis; species Arachis ipaensis. The sequence goes on along the minus strand of NC_029790.2, from coordinate 49,935,859 downwards.
TTGGAGGTTGTACACCCGCCTCAGCATCAATTTCAATCGCCTTGGAAGGAGTCTCTATGTCTTGACTTTCCCATGGAGGTTCAACATCTCCCAAGTCTTCAACCACTTCTTCTTCTTCAATAATTCCGGCTTCCTCCACTTGTTCCAATACAAATTCATGCTCCTTACTGTCCACTGAAGTTTCTAATCTCTCCTTCATGCTACGTTCTTCATTAGATTGTCCACATGAAGCCATGGGGGTTCCTTGATTGTCCGAACGTCGGGAAGCTAATTGATGTATCGCTTGCTCCAATTGATGAAGGGTTGCATGAAATTGATCCACTGTTTCCTTGAGACGATCCGTTGATTCTTGTTCCGCTTGGGTATCATAAGTAGGATGATAAGGATCTTGGATTGATGGATATGGATATGGTGCATATGGAGGTGGTGGTTCTTAGGAGTAACTGGGTTGGAATTGGGGTGGTTCTATATATGGTTCATATGGTTCATAAGGTGGTTGGTATGGTGGATGAGGGTTAGGATCATATGAAGGTGAATGGTGGTAGTTAGGTTGTGAGTGTGGTGGTTCAAAGTTGTGTTGAGGAGGTTCATAGGCATATGATGGGGTCCATCATATCTATCATCTTGGTATGCCCCCCTGGAATGGCTCTTGACTATAGTAATTTGGTGGGTGTTGGTTGTCACGGAAGGGTCCACCATAACTATTGTCTTGGTATGCATCGTGGAATGGTCTTTGTCTGTGGTACTGTGGAAGGTGTTGTTGCCGGAAGGGTTGATCAGATCCTCGTGTCTCCTTCTATCTCTGATTGTTTTGACCTTGATGCATGTTCCTGTTATAATTTCCATTCCTTGCAACAACATTGGAACCAAACTCAAAGCGAGAGGGGTGAGAACTCATTAATTAAAAACGAAAATAAAAATAAATTTTAAATTAAAACGTTATTTAAATTTTGAATTTGAAAATTAAATTTTGAAATTTGAATTTTGAAATTTGATTTTTGAAATAAGATAAGATAAGATAAAAAATTTTAAAATAAAAATCTGAAATTTTTTTTATAACTAAATAAAAACCAATAACCTCTTAATTTACGAAAAAGCAAAAATAAAAATAAAAACAAATCAAAAAGCAAATATTTACAATAACCAATAATAAGGCACATGTTTGCAATTCCGCGGCAACGGCGCTATTTTGAAGAACTGAAGATTGATGGTTTAGAAGTTATAGTAAACTCTCGTTGCAAGTATAGTTACTAAATCAAGCAATCAACCTTTCTTACAAAAATTTTGGTTGTCACAAGTAACAACCCCTTTAAAATTAATAAGCGAAGTATTTAAACCTCGGGTCATCTTCTCAAGGAATTGCAGGGAAGTATGTTCTTATTATTGGTTATGAGTCTTGTAAATTGGGGGTTTTGAAAGTAAGGAACCAGTATGTTAAATGATAAGAAAAAAAAATAGTAATAATAAAATAAACTCTTAGCAAGGTATTAGAATTGGAAGTCCTATCCTTATCAATTGTGATGAGAATTGGATTTTAATCCCACTTTGTTAACCTCTAACTATGAAGGTAAATCAAGTGGATTAATTAGCTTAATCCTCATGTCCTAGTCAATTTCTATAGAAAGACTAGAGTTATTGGAGCAACTCCCAATTTCAACCACTGCTTTATTTGACAGCTCAAGCGTTACCAATTACTTAACCCAAGCCAAAAGGGAGAAAATATCTAAATTAAATCAAAAGCATCAATATAAATAAAGCAATGATATCTTAAATCTGAAATACCTCAAATAATATTAATTAAGAAAATCATAACATGAATGTAGCATAAGCCAAATTGAAAAGATAAATAATAATTAAAAGTATATAATAAAAATAGAAAATAAATAAGAGGAACATTGAACCTGTGATGAAGAAGAAATAATCCTAAATCCTAAAACTAAATCCTAAGAGAGAGGAGACAACTCAAGTGTTACCAATTACTTAACCAAAGCCAAAAGGAAGAAAATATCTAAATTAAATTAAAAGTACTCATAAATAGAATAAAACGATTATGAACTGAAATATCTCAAATAATATTAATTAAGAAAATCATAACATGAATGTAGCATAAGCTAAATTGAAAAGATAAATGATAATCAAAAGTATATAATAAAAGTAGAAAATAAATAAGAGGAACATTGAACCTATGATGAAGAAGAAATAATCCTAAATCCTAAAAATAAATCCTAACGGAGAGGAGAGAGCCTCTCTCTCTAAAAACTATATCTAAAACTAAAATTATGAATTATGAGCTTGTTATTATGAATGAATGGATTCCCCCACTTTATAGCCTCTAATCTGTGTTTTCTGGGACGAAAACTGGGTCGAAAACAGCCCAGAAATCGCTGGAGAAGAAAACTGCCACGCTGATTTTTGGAACTGCGACGCGTCTGCGTGGAGCACGCGTTCGCGTCGCTTAGCTTCAGTACAACTATAGTATATTATATATCAAATCGAAGCCCCAGACGTTAGCTTTCCAACGCAATTGGAACCGCATCGTTTGGACCTTTGTAGCTCAAGTTATGACTGTTTTAGTGCGAAGAGGTCAGGCTGTACAGCTTTGCAGTTCCTTCAACTTCTTGTATTCCTTCCACTTTTGCATGCTTCCTTTCCATCCTCTAAGCCATTCCTGCCCTGTAAATCCTGAAATCACTTAACACATATATCAAGGCATCTAATGGTAATAAGAGAGGGTTAATATTAGCAATTTAAAGGCCCAGGAAACATGTTTTCAACCATAGCACAAAATTAGGAAGGAAAATGTAAAACCATACAAATAGTATGAATAAGTGGGTAAAGAGTTGATAAAAATCACTCAATTGAGCACAAGATAAACCATAAAATAGTGGTTTATCAGTGACATAGAGGATTCCTCTTCTTTTCTGTTCTCTACTTTTTCATATGAGTAGGAACGAGGATAAAGACATTCTTGTTGAAGCTGACCCTGCACCTGAAAGGACTCTAAAAAGGAAGCTAAGAGAAGCTAAAGTACAACACTCTGGAGAGGACTTAACAGAAATTTTTGAAAAAGAAGAAGTTATGGCAGCCGAAAATAAAAATAATGGTGGAGATGCAAGGAAGATGCTTGGCGACTTTACTGCACCCTCTTCTGACTTCTATGGAAGAAGCATCTCAATTCCTGTAATTGGAGCAAACAACTTTGTGTTTAAGCCTCAATTAGTTTCTCTAATGCAGCAGAATTACAAGTTTCATGGACTTCCATTGGAAGATCCTCATCAGTTCTTAGCTGAGTTCTTGCAAATCTGTGACACTGTTAAGACCAATGGGGCATCCTCCCGAGGTCTACAGACTTATGCTTTTCCCCTTTGCTGTAAGAGACAAAGCTAGGATATGGTTGGAATCACAACCTAAAGAAAGCCTGAACTCTTGGGAAAAGCTGGTCAATGCTTTCTTGGCCAAATTCATTCCACCTCAAAAGTTGAGCAAGCTTAGAGTGGAAGTCCAAACCTTCAGACAGAAGGAAGGTAAATACCTCTATGAAGCTTGGGAAAGATACAAGCAATTGATCAGAAGGTGTCCTTCTGACATGCTTTCAGAATGGAGCATCTTATGTATATTCTATGATGGTCTGTCTGAATTGTCCAAGATGTCATTGGACCACTCTGCTGGTGGATCTCTTCATCTGAAGAAGACGCCTGAAGAAGCCCAAGAACTCATTGAAATGGTTACAAATAACCAATTCATGTACACTTCTGAAAGAAATCCTGTGAATAATGGGATGACTCAGAAGAAAGGAGTTCTTGAGGTTGATACTCTGAATGCCATATTGGATCAGAACAAAATATTGACTGATGCACGGAAACTTGTCTCTCAACAATTTTCCTTCGGCAAGTATACCGAATTGTCGTCAAGTAAAAACTCACAATAGAGTGAGGTCGAATCCCACAGGGATTGATTGGTCAAGCAACTTTAATTAGAGGAATGTTCTAGTTGAGCTATGCAGAATTTGATTTGAGAGTTGCAGGAAATTAAATGGCGGAAAAGTAAATGGCAGAAAATGTAATTGCTGGAAATAAAGAACTGAATGTAAATAACGGAAAGTAAATTGCAGAATCTTAAATGGGGAATGGGGAAGATGAACATAAAAGTAAATGGCAGAAAGTAAAGAGAATGGGTAAGATCAGAAATGGGGAGTTCATTGGGTTCAGGAGATGTTGTAATCTCCGGATCAAGTTCATTTTTATCTCTTCCTCAATCAATGCATCCATTGATTCCTTGGCAATCTTAAGTGATTGAATTCCAATTCCTTGGTAATTCAATCTCTCAAATCTTGATCAATAGCCAATTCCTTGGTCTAATTGCTCATGAGAAGAGATGAAGTATGGTCACTGATTATACCACATGTATTTCCAAATCAAAGTATTGGGAGAATTATATGTCACTATATCCGTCCAAACCCCAATTTGGTCCAACATGAGAAAACATTTCTAGCATGATCTCTTCATTCCTCTTCCAAGGTTCCGAAGAGATCCAAGTATGAATAACTTCTTTTCCAAGACAACTACCCAATTGGATGAAGATTGAAAGCTTTCTAGTAAAATCAAGAGAAAAGAAAGAAGAAGAATAATGAAAACTATTATTGATCCATCAAATTACAACATAGCTCCCTAACCCAATGAAAGGGATTTAGTTGTTCATAGCTCTGGGAATGGAAAGCAAAGATGGAAAATACATTCTAAAAGTAAAACTAGAAGTTGCAGAGAAAGTAAAATTATACAGACAGTAGTTCTCCCAATGCCCAAAAGCTCTCTTACTAGTTCAAAACTACTCCTATATATACTACTCTTCTGATCTTCTAGTTGGCTCTTTAAGTCTTGGATATGGGCCTTTGGTTCTTTAGTTGAAGCAGTTGCAGTCTTCAGTGGGCTCAGCTTTGCTTGCAGAGAAAGTGTGAGTTAGGCATGGACGTTAGTTAGGACGTTAGTGGTGTTAACGTTAAGTGAAAATGTGGGTTCGAAAACATTAGTGACGATCACCTTTTTCACTAACGTTCCTAACCCAAGATGGTCCACGTTAACTTCAACGTTAGTGGCACTAACGTGACCACTAACGTTGCCTCTTGGTCCTTCGCAAATGTTATTGGCACTCACCTTTTCTAATAACATTTGCTTGTTGCCCTTCCTCCCTACGTTAGAGTCCACGTTAGTGTAGCTAACATGACCCTTAACGTGGGCATGCCTCAGCTTCGACAACGTTAGTGACACTTACCTTTGTCACTAACGCTCCAAACGCCCCTTCTCACGTTAGTGCCTCACGTTAATTGTATTAACGTGGCCACTAACGTGGTGGTGATTGCCATCTCCAACATTAGTGACAAGGTGAGTGTCACTAACGTTGGCTCATCAATTCTTTCCTCCACGTTAGCTTCCACGTTAATGTAATTAACGTGGCAACTAACGTGGCTAATAGTGGCTTGGTCCAACGTTAGTGACAAAGGTGAGTGTCACTAACGTTGGCACTTCTTTGTTCCTTCCTTGTTAGAGTTCACGTTAATGTAATTAACGTGACTCTTAACGTGGCTAAGTGTGCCCCTTTTTCCAACGTTAGTGGTATTCACTTTTACCACTAACGTTGGAGCTTTACTTCTCCTCCACGTTAGCTTCCATGTTAATGTAGTTAACGTGGCAACTAACGTGGGCTATGATGGCTTTCGAAAGCGTTGTTGGCGATCACTTTTCTCATTAACATTGCAAGCTAGCTCCCATTCCACGTTAATGGTCACGTTAGTTAGACTAACGTGGCTATTAACGTGGCATCTTCCTTGCTTCCTTTGTCTTGAAATCAAGCAAGTAATGTGCATCAAAGCTAGGTTCTAACTCATGAGATCATGCATCATCCATTTTATCAATCAATTCATGCATAATTCTCATAAAATCATATAAAATTCACAATATTTACTTGAATCAAGATGTAAGTGATTATCTACCTAAAACTTGCTTATTAACTTAGAAAATGCATGAAATTACCCTAAAACAGTAAAGAAAAGGTCAGTGAAACTGGCCAAAATACCCTGGCATCACAACACCAAACTTAAAGCTTGCTTGTCTCTCAGCAAGTACTGAAACATGAGAATGATGAATGAAATAACATGAGAAATGAGTCATTATTGTGGAAGTCATATCCTTGGTTTTATGGGGTTTCATGCATAGCAACTTGGGTTCATTCCTTTACTGGCTTTCAGACCTTTATCATGCCCTGGAATACTTACTTGATTGCACCCTATGAAACTTTTATTCATTGATGCCTTTGTCTTTTCAAGGTTTAATTGTGTTCTTAGACTAGGTGCTTTGTGAGAGGGCGGCTCTTTAAGATAAGCTTTCAGCTAGCACTCCCGAACCAGTTGGTCCAAGGTGCTGGGTGTTAAGACACCCCTAAGGACTTACTCCCTCAAGTCTCTTTCCCCCATACATACACACCGTGATAAGGCACCCCTGAGAGCTTATTCATCCAAGTATATCCTTTGTACAGGAGCACCACAGACACATGCCTTAAGATTCAACCCTTGGTGCCTAGCCTTATTTTTTATTCTTTTTCTTTATTTCTCAACTTTCATTTTTCTTTCCCTTTTTCTTATTAGGATCTTGTTATTTAGCTAGTCTCATGGGTTTTGTTTCAAGCATATGATTCAGGACAGATAGTTGCCTTCCTATCTTGTTGGTGAACCAACTTAGCTAAGTAATTACTACACCACAAGCTTAAGAACTTACTCCACAAATTGAACATCACTCTGCTTTTTCTCATAACATTCTCTTTTTTATTTGACTTAAAGGACAAGCATACAAGTGAGCAAGGTGAAAATGCAGCAGTGACATTAGACTAGCAAGCATAGACCTAAGCAATGCAAACTTAAAGGCAGAATTGAAAATCCTAAACTACCATGGAAACATGTTCTATTTCATACATGATTTTCCTTATTTAAAACTTGAAAAAGATAGGACAATGAGGGAACTCTACCACCTTTTACTCATGGGGGTGCTCATGCTCTCCCTCTTGTTTGTCCTCTTTGTGTCCACTTGTGTTTCCTTGTATCTGTGCCAGTCTGGCTTTTTTCCAATCCTCAAGTGCCTTCCTTACTGATTCATGACTCTTTTCTACCCTCTCTCTTTCTTCTCGTGCTAATTCATCTTTCACTTCTTCATATCTTGTGATTCCCGGATGCAGTATAGGCAGTTGTCCAACTAAATATCCGAGCCTGGCTTGAGTGTTCACATGATGCCTAGTCTCGTTCATGTAAACTCCTTCTGAGAACGCCCTGTATTCGTCGAAGAGTTCTGCCTATTCTAATTGTTTCCGATGCATTTCATATATGTGTGCACCTTGATGTGCTTGGATGTTGATTAGCTTTTATGGCTTCTTGTTGTTGATCCTGCCCTTGTTCCAACCTGTGGAAGGATTCACCCCATTATTTCCCTTGTTCCAGTTGCTGCTCCATTATTTGCTTTTGCCACTCCCCCTGTTGATTCATCCATCTAGAGAGTGATTCTTCTTGACGGTCCATCAACTGTAGTTGAAGCTCTTTCTGTGCCCCTTAATTTTTCAAGTATTGTCTAGATAAGCCATCAATGGCTTCCTGTAGTTGGTGCATGTCCAAAGGGGCTTGCTCCTCTAGGTTTTTTCCTTCTACCACTTGATGGGCTAGCCTCTTTCTTGGCTTTCGTTGAGGTAGGGGAGATGCAACAGCATGCATCCGTCGAACAGTAATTGGGATTCCCACTTTTATCCACTCGGGGTTCTCATCCTCGAACACCACCCCAGCCCTGTCACATAGACGGAAAATAGTGCTGGGGTAGCCTAACCTTCCTCCAGAATCGCTTTTCTCAGCCATCTTCCTAATGCCTTGGGCTATGAGTTCATGAACCTTGATTTCTGCCCCTTTAAGTATACATTGCACCATTGTTGCTCTCTTAAGATTCACCTCTGAGTTATTCCCGGCGGGGAGGATGGATCTCCTTACAATTTCGAACCACCCCTTTGCTTCAGGAGTGAGGTCCCTGGTGGACAAAATTGTGATTACACTTTGATTATGTAAAATTCATTGCTCTTTCTTTCCCTGGCAATGGTGCCAAAAACATGATGCCAATACCATGGTTCACAACTTCGCACAACTAACCAGCAAGTGCACTGGGTCGTCCAAGTAATACCTTACGTGAGTAAGGGTCGAATCCCACGGAGATTGTTGGTATGAAGCAAGCTATAGTCACCATGTAAATCTCAGTCAGGCAGATATAAAATAGTAATGGGGTTTTCGAAAATAATACTAAAATAAGGATAGAAATACTTATGTAATTCATTGGTTAGAATTTCAGATAAGCGTGTAGAGATGCTTTCGTTCCTCTGAACCTCTACTTTCCTGTTGTCTTCATCCAATCAATCTTACTCCTTTCTATGGCTGGCTTTATGTAAGGATGTCACCGGTGCCAATGGCTATTTTTGTGCCAGTTTGGGCGTTCAACACTGGTTTTGGATCCTTTTCTGGCGCTGGACGCCAGATTTGGGCAGAGAGCTGGCATTGAACGCCAGTTTGCGTCGTCTAAACTTGGCCAAAGTATAGACTATTATACATTGCTGGAAAGCCCTGGATGTCTACTTTCCAACGCAATTGGAAGCGCTCCATATCGAGGTTTGTAGCTCCAGAAAATCCACTTTGAGTGCGGGGAGGTCAGAATCCAGCAGCATCAGCAGTCCTTCTTCAACCTCTGAATCTGATTTCTGCTCAAGTCCCTCAATTTCAGTCAGAAAATACCTGAAATCACAGAAAAACACACAAACTCATAGTAAAGTCCAGAAATGTGAATTTAACATAAAAACTAATGAAAACATCCCTAAAAGTAATTAGATCCTACTAAAAATATACTAAAAACAATGTCAAAAAGCGTATAAATTATCCGCTCAGCAATGTCAGTTGATCCAGAACTTTCTAGGATCCTGTTTCTTCTGAGGCAATGTCAGTTGATCCAGATCACTTAGTTCATTGGTGAACAAGGGAGGTTCATCTTCCCAAGTCTCATTGCCAAATAGTTTGTCATTCAGCTTCATGATTGTACCAAGGAACTTGGCAACTTGCTCTTCAGTGACATCTTTATTCTCTTCGGAAGAAGAATACTCATCAGAGCTCATGAAGGGCATAAGGAGGTTCATTGGAATCTCTATGGTCTCTAGATGAGCCTCAGATTTCTTTGGTTCCTCAGAGGGAACCTCCTTATTGATCACTGGATATCCTAGGAGGTCTTCTTCCTTGGGATTCACGTCCTCCTTTCCCTCTTTGTGTTCGGCCATTTTGGTGATGTCAATGGCCTTGCATTCTCCTTTTGGATTTTCTTCTGTATTTCTTGGGAGAGTACTAGGAGGGATTTCAGTGATCCTTTTACTCAGCTAGCCCACTTGTGCTTCCAAATTTCTAATGGAAGACCTTGTTTCATTCATGAAACTTATAGTGGCCTTAGACAGATCAGAGACTAAGTTTGCTAAATTAGAAGTATTTTGTTCAGAGTTCTCTGTCTGTTGCTGAGTGGATGATGGAAAAGGTTTATTATTGTTAAACCTGTTTCTTCCACCATTATTAAAGCCTTGTTGATGCCTTTGATCCTTCCATGATAGATTTGGATGATTTCTCCATGATGGATTATAGGTGTTACCATAAGGTTCACCTAAGTAATTCACCTCTGCTATTGCAGGGTTTTCAGGATCATAAGCTTCTTCTGCCTAAGAAGCCTCTTGAGTACTTTTGGATGCAGCTTGCATTCCATTCAGACTCTGAGAAATCATATTGACTTGCTGAGTCAATATTTTGTTCTGAGCCAATATGGCATTCAGAGTATCAACTTCAAGAACTTCCTTCTTCATAGGCGTCCCATTACTCATAGGATTCCTCTCAGAAGTGTACATAAACTAGTTATTAGCAACCTTGTCAATGAGTTCTTGAGCTTCTGTAGGCGTTTTCTTTAGGTGAATGGATCCACCTGCAGAGGTGTCCAATGACATCTTAGATAACTCAGACAGACCATCATAGAATATATCCAGGATGGTCCATTCTGAAAGCATGTCAGAAGGACACTTTTTCGTCAGTCCTTTGTATCTCTCCCAAGCTTCATAGAGGGATTCACCTTCTTTCTGTCTGAAGGTTTGAACATCCACTCTAAGCTTGCTCAGCTCTTGAGGAGGAAAGAACTTGGCTAGGAAAGCCTTGACCAGCTTATCCCAAGAGTTCAGGCTATCTTTAGGTTGAGAGTCCAACCATATTCTAGCTTTGTCTCTTACAGCAAATGGGAAAAGCATGAGCCTGTAGACTTCAGGATCTACTCCATTAGTCTTAACAGTATCACAGATCTGCAAGAATTCAGTTAAGAACTGAAAAGGATCTTCAGATGGAAGTCCATGAAACTTGCAGTTCTGCTGTATCAGAGAAACTAATTGAGGTTTCAGCTCAAAGTCGTTTGCTCCAATGGCAGGAATGGAGATGCTTCTTCCATGTAAATTAGAATTAGGTGCAGTAAAGTCACCAAGCATCCTCCTTGCATTATTATTATTTTCGGATGCCATCTCCTCTTCCTGTTCGAAAATTTCTGAAAGGTTCTCTCTGGATTGTTGTAATTTAGCTTCTCTTAATTTTTTCTTCAGAGTCCTTTCAGGTTCCGGATCTGCTTCAACAAGAATATTCTTGTCTTTGCTCCTGCTCATATGACAAAGAAGAGGGCACAGAAAAAATAATAATAATAGAGTTCCTTTATACCACAGTATAGGGATCCCTTTGTGAGTGGAAGAAAAGAGGGAGATAAAGAATGTAATGTAATGGAAGAAACACAACTGTGAGGAGGGTAGAGATGTGAGATGAGATGTTAGTAGATGAATAAATAAATAGAATAAGATGGGAGAGGGAGAATTTTCGAAAATAATTTTTAAAAAAGGGTTAGTGATTTTCGAAAAATAGTTTTTGAAAAAAGGTTAGTAATTTTTTTCGAAAAAATTTAAAATCAAAAATAAAAATAATTAGTTAATTAAAAAGAAATTTTTGAAAAAGGGGGAAGATATTTTTGAAAATTAGAGAGAGAGAGAGTTAGTTAGGTAAAAAGATTTTTGAAAAATATTTTTGGAATTTTCGAAAATAACTAAGAATTTTGAAAAAGATTTGATTTTTGAAAAAGATTTTGAAAAAGATAGGATTTTTAGATTGAAAATTTGATTTGACTCATAAGAAGAAACAATTTGATTTTAAAAAATTTTGAAAAAGTCAATCCAAATTTTCGAATTTGATGAGAGAAAAAGAGAAAGATATATATTTTTTTTTTTTGAATTTTTATGATGAGAGAGAAAAACAAGAAAAATGATGCAATGCATGAAAGTTATGGATCAAAACAATGAATGCATGCAAGAATGCTATGAATTTCAAGATGAACACCAAGAATACTATGAAGATCATGATGAACATCAAGAACACAATTTTGAAAAATTTTTAATGCAAAGAAAACATGCAAGACACCAAACTTAGAATTCTTTAATGCTTAGACACTAAGAATTCTAGAATGCATATGAAAAACAAGAAAAGACACAAAACATGCAAATGCAAAGATCAAACAAGAAGACTTACCAAGAACAACTTGAAGATCATGAAGAACACTATGAATGCATGATTATTTTCGAAAAATGCAAGATGCACATGCAATTGACACCAAACTTATAACATGACACATGACTCAAACAAGAAACACAAAAAATATTTTTGATTTTTATGATTTTCTAATTTTTTTTTTGGATTTTTATTTTATATTTTTCGAAAATTATTTAGAAAAGAGAAAAATAAGGATTCAAAATTTTTAACATGAATTCCAGGAATCTTATGCTCTAAAGCTCCAATCAAAGGGTCAGGCATGGCTTAATAGCCAGCCAAGCTTTAGTATATAACTCAGACATGACACGCCTGACATACCCTATCCAGAAGGATTGGGCATGGCTCCATTGAGGTGATTAGTTGAAGACCAATCCCAAAGCAGTTTGGGTATGGCTTTACAGCCAGATAGGCTTCAACATGCTACCATGAAACTCTAGAATTCATTCTTAAAAGTTTTGAAGCCATAGAATAATTTATTTTTGAAAACATTATTTTTATTATATTTTTGAAAAAATTTTTTTTTTAAGATTTTTTCGAAAACAAAGGAGAAATTTTTGAAAAATTTTTTGAAAAATTTTTGAAAAGAAAACAAAAAGAAAATTCCGGCAATGGCGCCATAAACTTGATGCACGGAAACTTGTCTCTCAACAATTTTCCCTCGGCAAGTATACCGAATTGTGGTCAAGTAAAAACTCACAATAGAGTGAGGTCGAATCCCACAGGGATTGATTGGTCAAGCAACTTTAATCAGAGGAATGTTCTAGTTGAGCTAAGCAGAATTTGATTTGAGAGTTGCAGGAAATTAAATAGTGGAAAAGTAAATGGCAGAAAATGTAATTGCTGGAAATAAAGAACTGAATGTAAATAACGGAAAGTAAATTGCAGAATCTTAAATGGGGAATAGGGAAGATGAACATAAAAGTAAATGGCAGAAAGTAAAGAGAATGGGTAAGATCAGAAATGGGGAGTTCATTGGGTTCAGGAGATGTTGTATTTTCTGGATCAAGTTCATTTTCATCTCTTCCTCAATCAATGCATTCATTGATCTCCTTGGCAATCTTAAGTGATTGAATTCTAATTCCTTGGTAATTGAATCTCTCAAATCTTGAACAATATCCAATTCCTTGGTCTAATTGCTCATGAGAAGAGATGAAGTATGGTCACTGATTATACCACATGTATTTCCAAATCAAAGTATTGGAAGAATTATATGTCACTATATCCGTCCAAACCCCAATTTGGTCCAATATGAGAAAGCATTTCTAGCATGATCTCTTCATTCCTCTTCCAAGGTTCCAAAGAGATCCAAGTATGAATAGCTTCTTTTCCAAGACAACTACCCAATTGGATGAAGATTGAAAGCTTTCTAGTAAAATCAAGAGAAAAGAAAGAAGAAGAATAATGAAAACTATTATTGATCCATCAAATTACAACAGAGCTCCCTAACTCAATGAAAGAGGTTTAGTTGTTCATGGCTATGGAAATGGAAAGCAAAGATGAAAAATACATTCTAAAAGTAAAACTAGAAGTTGCAGAGAAAGTAAAATTATACAGAGAGTAGTTCTCCCAATGCCCAAAAGCTCTCTTACTAGTTCAAAACTACTCCTATATATACTACTCTTCTGATCTTCTAGTTGGCTCTTTAAGTCTTGGATATGGGCCTTTGGATCTTTAGTTGAAGCAGTTGCAGTCTTCAGTGGGCTCAGCTTTGCTTGCAGAGAAAGTGTGAGTTAGGCATGGACGTTAGTTAGGACGTTAGTGGTGTTAACGTTAAGTGAAAATGTGGGTTCGTGAACGTTAGTGACGATCACCTTTTTCACTAACGTTCCTAACCCAAGATGGTCCACGTTAACTTCAACGTTAGTGGCACTAACGTGACCACTAACGTTGCCTCTTGGTCCTTCGCAAACGTTATTGGCACTCACCTTTTCCAATAACGTTTGCTTGTTGCCCTTCCTCCCTACGTTAGTGTCCACGTTAGTGTAGCTAACGTGACCCTTAACGTGGGCATGCCTCAACTTTGAGAATGTTAGTGACACTTACCTTTGTCACTAATGCTCCAAATGCCCCTTCTCACATTAGTGCCTCACGTTAATTGTATTAACGTGGCCACTAACATGGTGGTGATTGCAATCTCCAACGTTAGTGACAAAGGTGAGTGTCACTAACATTGGCTCATCAATTCTTTCCTCCACGTTAATGTAATTAACGTGGCAACTAACGTGGCTAATAGTGGCTTGGTCCAATGTTAGTGACAAAGGTGAGTGTCACTAATGTTGGCACTTCTTTGTTCCTTCCACGTTAGAGTTCACGTTAATGTAATTAACGTGGCTCTTAACGTGGCTAAGCGTGCCCCTTTTTCCAATATTAGTGGTATTCACTTTTACCACTAACGTTGGAGCTTTACTTCTCCTCCACATTAGCTTCCACGTTAATGTAGTGAACGTGGCAACTAACGTGGGCTATAATGGCTTTTGAAAGCGTTATTGGAAATCACTTTTCTCATTAACGTTGCAAGCTTGCTCCCATTCCATGTTAATGGTCACGTTAGTTAGACTAACATGGCTATTAACGTGGCATCTTTCTTGCTTCCTTTGTCCTGAAATCAAGCAAGTAATGTGCATCAAAGCTAGGTTCTAACTCATGAGATCATGCATCATCCATTTTATCATTCAATTCATGCATAATTCTCATAAAATCGTATAAAATTCACAATGTTTGCTTAAATCAAGATGTAAGTGATTATCTACCTAAAACTTGCTTATTAACTAAGAAAATGCATGAAACTACCCTAAAACAGTAAAGAAAAGGTCAGTGAAACTGGCCAAAATGCCCTAGCATCATTGACTCAGCAAGTCAATATGATTTCTCAAAGTCTGACTGAAATGCAAGCTGCATCAGGCAGTACTAAAGAAGCCTCCCCTTAAGGAAAAGCTTATGATCCTGAGAATCCTGGAATGGAAGAAGTGAATTACATGGGAGAATCCTATGGAAACACTTACAAATCTTCATGGAGGAATCATCCTAATCTCTTATGGAAGGATCAAAAGAAGCCTAATCAAGGCTTCAATAATAATAATGGTGGGAGAAATAGGTTTGGCAATAGCAAGCCTTTTCCATCATCTTCTGAGCAACAGAGAAAGAATTCTCAGCAGAGCCTCTCTGACTTAGCAATCATAGTCTCTGATCTATCCAAGACCACTCACAGTTTCATGACTGAAATAAGGTCCTCCATCAGAAATTTGGAGGTACAAGTGGGTCAACTGAGCAAAAGAGTTACTGAACTCCCTCATAGTACTCTCCCAAGCAATACAGAAGAGAATCCAAAAGGAGAGTGAAAGGCCATAAATATAACCAACATGGCCGAACCTGGAGAGGAGGAAGAGGCAGTGATTTCCAGTGAGGAAGACCTCAATGGACGTCCACTGGCCACTAAGGAGTTCACCAATGAGGAACCTAAGGAATATGAGGCTCATACAGAGACCATAGAGATTCCACTGAACTTATTGTTGCCATTCATGAGCTCTGATGAGTATTCTTCCTCTGATGAGGATGAAGACATTATTGAAGAGCAAGTTGCTCAGTATCTAAGAGCAATCATGAAGCTAAATGCCAAGCTATTTGGTAATGAGACTTGGGAGGATGAACCTCCATTGCTCATCAATGAACTGAATGATCTGGTTCAACTGAAATTACCTCAGAAGAAACAGGATCCTGGAAAGTTCTTAATACCCTGTACCATAGGCACCATGACCTTTGAGAAGGCTCTGTGTGACCTAGGGTCAGGAATAAACCTCATGCCACTCTCTGTAATGGAGAAACTAGGGATCTTTGAGGTACAAGCTGCTAGATTCTCATTAGAATTGGCAGACAAATCAAGAAAACAGGCTTATGGACTTGTAGAGGATGTCTTAGTGAAGGTTGAAGGCCTGTATATCCCTGCTGATTTCATAATCCTAGACATTGGGAAGGAAGAGGATGAATCCCTTATCCTTGGAAGACCCTTCCTAGGCACAGCAAGAGCTGTGATTGATGTGGACAGAGAAAAGTTAGTCCTTCAATTGAATGAGGACTTCCTTGTGTTTAAGGCTCAAGGATCTTCTTCTGTAACCATGGAGAAGAAGCATGAAAGGCTTCTCTCAATACAGAGTCAAACAAAGCCCCCACACTCAACTTCTAAGTTTGGTGTTGGGAGCCAACATTAAGCTCTGAGTCTCTGTGAAGCTCTCTAAGAGCTTACTGTCAAGCTATTGACATTAAAGAAGCGCTTATTGGGAGGCAACCCAATGTTATTTAATTATATTTATATAATTATTTTCCATTGTTATTTTATATTTTCTTTAGGTTGATGATCATGTGAAGTCACAAAAATAACTACAGAATTAAAGCAATACAAACAATAGCATCAAAAATAGCACACCCTGGAGGACAGGCTTACTGGCGTTTAAACGCCAGTAAGAATAGCAGAATGGGCGTTTAACGCGTAGTTTGGCAGCATTCTGGGTGTTAAACGCCAGAATGGGCAGCATTCTGGGCGTTTAACACCAGAAAAGGGTGTCTAGCATCTGGCTGGTTTTAAACGCCAGAAATGGTAGACAGACTGGCGTTTAACGCCAGAAAAGGGTGTCTGACTGGCGTTAAATGCCAGAAAGGGGCAGCAGACTGGAGTTTAACGCTAGAAAAGGTAGCAAAGCTGGTGTTAAATGCCAGAATTGGCACACAGTGGGCGTTTACATGCCAGAATGGTGCAGGAAGCAGAATTCCTTGACACCTCAGGATCTGTGGACCCCACAGGATCCCACCTACGCCACCTCTTCTTCTCTCTTCTTCACACTTTTCCATAACACTCTTCCCCAAATATCCTTGACCAATCCAATCAATACCTCTTCCCCAAATACTATTCACCTATTAAATCCTACTCTCTTCTCCATACTCTCTTCACCACTCACATCCATCCATCATAAAACCCCACCTACCTCACCATTCAAATTCAAACCATTTCCCTCCCAAACCCACCCCTTCATAACCGAATTCTCCCTCTCTCTTACCCTATAAATACCCCTCCTTACCACCTTCAATTTCACACATCTTACACAATTAAACCCCCTTGGCCGAACCCACTCCTCACCTCCATCTCCTCCATTTATTCTTCTTCTCCTCCTTTCTTTCTTCTTTTGCTCGAGGACGAGCAAACATTTTAAGTTTGTTGTGGAAAAAGCTCTACTTTTTATTTTTCTATAACCACTAATGGCACCTAAGGCCAGAAAAACCTCTAGAAAGAGGAAAGAGAAGGCAATTGCTTCCACCTCCGAGTCATGGGAGATGGAGAGATTCATCTCAAAGGTCCATCAAGACCACTTCTATGAAGTTGTGGCCAAGAAAAAGGTGATCCCCGAGGTTCCACTTCTATGAAGTTGTTTTATCTATGTTTGTGTCTTTATTACATGATCATTAGTGTTTAGTGTCTATGTCTTAAAGCTATGAATGTCCTATGAATCCTTCACCTTTCTTAAATGAAAAAAATGTTTTCTGAAAAAGAAAAAGAAGTACATAAATTTCGAATTATATCTTGAAAATAATCTAATTATTTTGATGTGGTGGCAATACTTTTGTTTTCTGAATGAATGCTTGAACGGTGCATATTTTTGATATTGTTGTTTATGAATGTTAAAATTGTTGGCTCTTGAAAGAATAATGAAAAAGGAGAAATGTTATTGATGATCTGAAAAATCATAAAATTGATTCTTGAAGCAAGAAAAAGTAGTGAAAAAGAAGAAGCTTGCGAAAAAAAATATGACGAAAAAAATTAAAGAAAAAAGAAAGAAAAAAAGAAAAAGCAAGCAGAAAAAGCCAGTAACCCTTTAAACCAAAAGGAAAGGGTAAAAAGGATCCAAGGCTTTGAGCATTAATGGATAGGAGGGCCCAAAGGAATAAAATTATGGCCTAAGCGGCTAAATCAAGTTGTCCCTAACCATGTGCTTGTGGCGTGAAGGTGTCAAGTGAAAAGCTTGAGACTGAGCGGTTAAAGTCGTGGTCCAAAGCAAAAAGAGTGTGCTTAAGAGGTCTGGGCACCTCTAACTGGGGACTCTAGAAAAGCTGAGTCACAATCTGAAAAAGTTCACCCAGTTATGTGTCTGTGGCATTTGTGTATCCGGTGGTAATACCTAGAAAACAAAATGCTTAGGGTCACGGCCAAGACTCATAAAGGAGCTGTGTTCAAGAATCAACATACTGAACTAGGAGAATCAATAACACTATTTGAATTTTGAGTTCCTATAGATGCCAATCATTCTGAACTTCAAAGGATAAAATGAGATGCCAAAACCATTCAGAAGCAAAAAGCTACTAGCCCTGCTCATCTAATTGGAACTGAGCTTCATTGATATTTGAGATTTATTGTATATTCTCTTCTTTTTATCCTATTTTGATTTTAGTTGCTTGGGGACAAGCAACAATTTAAGTTTGGTGTTGTGATGAGCGGATAATTTATACCCATTTTGGCATTGTTTTTACATAGTTTTTAGTATGTTTTAGTTACTTTTTATTATATTTTTATTAGTTTTTACTATGAGTTTGTGTGTTTTTCTGTAATTTCAGGTATTTTCTGGCTGAAATTGAGGGACCTGAGCAAAAATCTGATTCAGAGGCTAAAAAAGGACTGTAGATGTTGTTGGATTCTGACCCTCATGCACTCGAAGTGAATTTTCTAGAGCTACAAAAGTCCAATTGGTGCCTCTCAATTGCATTGAAAAGCAGATATCTTGGGCTTTCCAGCAATATATAATAGTTCATACTTTGCCCGAGATTTGATGGCCCAAACTGGCGTCCAAACGCACACTAAAGAATTCTGGCGTAAAACGCCAGAACTGGCACTAAAACTGGCGTAAAACGCCCAAACTGGCATCTAAGCTGGCGTTTAACTCCAAGAACAGCCTAAGCACGAAAAAGCTTCAATGCTCAGCCCAAGCACACACCAAATGGGCCCCGAAAGTGGATTTCTGCACTATCTGCACTTAGTTATTTATTTTCTATAAACCCTAGTAACTAGTTTAATATAAATAGCACTTTTTACTATTGTATTCAAGAGATCTTTGGAAGACTTTAATCATATTGTACACATTTGGAGGCTGGCCTCACAGCCATGCCTAGACCTTCTTTCACTTATATATTTTCTACGGTGGAGTTTCTACACCCCATAGATTAAGGTGTAGAGCTCTGCTGTTCTTCATGAATTAATGCAAGTACTATTGTTTTTCCTTCAATTCACACCTACTTCTTCTCCAAGATATACTCTTGTACTTAATTCAGTTAAGTCAGAATGAAGGGGTGACCCGTGACAATCACCCACTATCTTCATTACTCGCTTAGCCAAGATCCGCGTGCCTGACAACAAGCATTATCTGGGAGGATCTTGGAACAAAAAAGAAAGTGTTCATGAGTTAGGATAAACAAAGAAGGAGGATGTCAAGCTAATGACGATAAACAAGCGCTTGTTGGGAGGCAACCTAACCAAAGGTAGTTTTCTTTTCCTAACTATTTCAATAAAAAAGGTTAAGTATATTTATATGGATTGCAAGGATCTAAGTTTGGTGTTGCACACCAAGACAATTTAAGGGTTAATGAAGGATGCTAAGTTTGGTGTTCCACCAAAAATTTCATTTAAAAACACATTTCAACCCTTTGCATAATTGGTTACTAGGTCCAAACAATCTGGGAAACTACTCAACCATTATCTGTTTTCTAGTTTTTAGTTTTGCTCCCTTCAGAAAAGGCACAGGGTTTCATATATATATGGATGAATTGTTGCATAAGAGATACTGGCAAGGGACTAAGTTTGGTGTTCACACACCAAAGTAAATTCAAAAAAACCTACAAACATTCATGCATATTGACCATTTTTCAAGTGCTTGGGGGGACAAGCAACTTCCACTACCATTGCAGAAAATTATTCAACCTTTTTGGAAGGACAATACACCAAAAGCAAGCAAAGCACAGAAGCTAAGAAAGGAGGATGAAAGACTAAGCAAGAAGATACCAAAAAGGTTGTATTGTTACTCAACTGTTTATATCTTGCTATGTTTTGGATGGAAGTTTAATTGTATCCCTCTCTGATAGGTTACCCTTATCTGCATTTTGTTTGACTACTGTCTTGTCATTACTCAATTAAGTGATCTAGCCAGAATGTTTGCATCATTTCATCCACTTGAATATATGTCTTGTTCCTCCTGCATAAATAAGAGAAAATATTGAAACAGAAAGTAAATGTCCAATGTAGTAGGAATGATAACAAAGTTCAGTGGTGGTATATATGTATGTTTGTTAAAGTAAGCTCATTAATAAAGGATAAAGGTTATAATGCTCTTTTATAGTATGATAGGCTGCTGCTTGTGAACTCTTGATTAATAATTATCCTTGGAAAAAGAAAAAGAAAAGAAGAAAAGCCAAGAATTAGCAACCAAAAATGAAAGAAACAGATAATAAGGCTAGACACCAATAGCTTGGACCCTAGGACACATACCTGTGATACTATTGTATTAGGATTTGCTTGGATTATTAGGTTCTGAGGAGTATTTTAAAACTTGGTAACTTGGATTAACTAATTCGGGATTACCAACCGAAAATCCACCATCAAAAGCAACCTAATTACAAAGCGTTTAGTAACCCAAAGAGGTGCTGGGCATCAATGTCTTAGGATGAATTGTAAGCCAAGTGTCTGTGGTGGATATGTGTTGATTGAAAAACAGAGCTAAAGGGCCGCTGCAACACATAACACTTAGCTGTGAAATAAAGGTGTAAGCTTCTCAGCAGAAAAACAAAAGGAGATCAAAATACCAAGGATGGTTGAATAACAAGGTTCACAGCAGCAACTTTAGTCATCATTTAAAAGGACATTTCAATCTTGAATCATAACAAAAGTAGAGCTTCAAGTTCATCTGCATAAAACCCCATGAACCAAATTCAATTACCTGCTAAATAAGGACATGTATGCTTTTCTGTTTTCTCTCATTTCTTCTCATGTTTTAGTGCTTGCTTGGGGACAAGTAAGATTTAAGTTTGGTGTTGTGATAACAAGTCATCTTATGCTAGTTTCACAAGCATTTTTCTTTTGTTTCATTAGGTTTTATGCACTTTCTTGCACAATAAGTAAGTGGTTGGAATGGAATTTCATGATTATATCGATCCAATCAAACATTGTTGATTTTGTACAAAATCATGAGAATTATGCACAATTTAGTTGTTGATTATGAATCTTATGATTTTGGTGAGACTTTGATTTCTTGTTTGGTTGATTTTAGGTGAAAAAGTGAAGAAAAAGAAGAGCATTGCAGTATAACGTAGCGTTCAAATGAAGAACGCCACGCTCAGTAGGCGATGCGCACGCGTACCGGACGCTTACGCGTCAGGGGCGATTTTTGAAGACCCACACGTCCGCGTGCATGACGCGTACGCGTGGAAGTGTTTGGCGCTCATTTTCAAAAGAGAGCGCCACGTTCACTAAGCCAGCGCTTTCGGGAATGTTCGAATTTGGAGGCAAAGTTTTGCAAATGACACGCACGCAAGCTTGACGCACACGCGTCGATGGAGCACCTGGGACAAAGCACGCTCACGCGTGGCTGGCGCTAAAGCCTGAATTGAATATTTTGCTACCCACGCGCATGCGCAAAGGACGCGCACGCATGCGCAGCGCTCACTAAGCAAACGTAGCGCTCACTAAGTTAACGCTACTGAGGGCGTGTACGCGTCATCATGGCGTGCGAGAATATTGGGGGCTGAAGACTGATAGTGATGCGTACGCGTACATGACGCGTGCGCGTCGATGAGCAGAAAGTGCAAAAGGACGCGCACGCGTCAGAGACGCGCATGCATGGATGAATGAACACTGTGCTCACTTTGAGAACACAACGTTCCCCTGGAAGCTGCAACAAATTGCAATTCTGATCCATTTCATACAAGGCCAAAAACCCCACTCCAAGTACGGGAAGCCAGAAGTGGAAAGTGTATAAATAGATAGGAATTTGATTTCAAAAGGAGCTCTCTCTCTCTCTCGGAATTTTCCATTTAGAATTTTAGAATTGAGATCAGATCTGAATTTTTTCCTTCTGTTTTGTTTCTTTTCTTCTGCAACTTTTACTTTTCTGTTTTGGATCTTTTGGCTTTGGATTAAAGAATTCGTCTGAATTACTTCATCTTGGAGTTCTCTTTTATTTTTCTTATTGATAGTTTTATGAGTTGGAGATCTGATCATAATTTACTTTCTGATTTTCTTTCTTCTACAATTTCTACTTTCTGTTTTGTTAAGAGAGCAATCGAGATCTAAATTTTCTTTCTGCTTTTGTTATCCTACTGCAATTGTCAATTTCTCTTTTAGGATTTTAAAGTTGATCTAAGTTTTCATTCTGTTTTGATTCTTCTGCAATTTTTATTTCTGTTTTGATTCCCATTACCCAAATCCCTTTTATTCTTCATGCAATTTAAGTTTCCTGCAATTTAGATTCAGCAATTTAAATTACTTGCACTTTAAGTTTCAGTTATTTACCTTTTTTGCAATTTAAGTTTCGGCTCTTTTAATTTCTTGCACTTTAAGTTTCTGCAATTTAATTCTTTTGCAATTTAAGACTCTGCCCAATTTACTTTCTGCATTTTATTTCCTTACAATTTTACTTCTTTTAATCAAATTTCACCCCAAATCATCAAATATTCGCTTAACTAAATTCATCACTAGACAAAAGTTGCTCAATCCATCAATTTCTGTGGGATCGACCTCACTCTTGTGAGTTATTACTACTTGACGCGACCCGGTACACTTGCCGGTGAGTTTGTGCGGAATCGTTTTTTTCCTTCATCAGGGAGTGGAGCTGTGGCCCACACCTTTAAACAGTTAAATGGTGAACGTGCAAAACTAAAAAATGGATCATCTCAATTTTTTTTAATAATTAAAAGAGTAAAGCGTAATCTCCTACTATTAATTTTAGGACAATTCTTCAATATAGATATTGCATAGACATCTACATATATAGATTTTTGCTGGAAGAACACCAAATAGACAAGTGTCCCTTGAAGGGACAACTTCTGCGTCGCAGCAGCTACTTCCTGTATTTGTAGCAGTAGTTCAGTGTCAAGCACGTGCAATTTATAAAATTAAAGGAAGATAATTGAGTAATTAGAATATTTGTAATTAGGTATTTAGATGGGCCATTTCATAGTACACGGATTTGATATGTTTTTTGGGTCTCTTTCTTGTAAAGCAATTTAAAACAAAAAAGTTAGTTTTTATAGGTCTATTTTATTTGCTGTTTTATTTTAATTTATTGTAATTGAAATAAATTCTTAATTTATTGCACCTTTGAAATAAATTCTTAATTATCGGAGTTAATTTTTAGGACGAATTTTTTTGTTCACTACTGAGATTTAAAATTGTGTTATTTTATATGCCATGGCTTTATGTTTCGGTAAAATTTAAAATTTTTTTTAATATCAATTGAAAATAAAAATTTATAAAAAATTTACT
Organism: Arachis ipaensis; assembly: GCF_000816755.2. Classification (NCBI taxonomy): domain Eukaryota; kingdom Viridiplantae; phylum Streptophyta; class Magnoliopsida; order Fabales; family Fabaceae; genus Arachis; species Arachis ipaensis. The sequence continues at coordinate 49,912,685 of NC_029790.2, read as the reverse complement.
TATATCCCTAACTGAGAAAAGATGTTAATAATATAATTATTTATGAGTAATTATTTCCTGCCCTAACTAATTCTTATGCAATGTTTTTTACATATTCTCTCATTTATATATATATTATCATAAATTTCAAATACATACCGTAACAAATTATTATTAATATATTCGGTTAAGATATACAATTTGTTAGAATTTATCATTGTAGCATATCATTTTTTACTTTTTTTTTCAAATAAATATTAATAATAGATCCTTATTATTCTTTCACGTTGTGAGTGAAGTTGCGAGTGAATTATAA
>NC_029790.2:49911190-49911903 GCF_000816755.2 Arachis ipaensis | reverse complement strand
CGACTAATAATTATTTTTTAATTAAAATGAATATAAAAAAATTAAAAATACACCTGCTTAGATTAAAGTACGAAACTAAAAATAGATATAGATAAAGGGTTAATTTTTACATCTATAAATTTAAGTTAGTTAATAGAGAAATGGACAAATGTTTTAAGATAGAACAAATTCTACCTAATTTATAGACCTTTCTTGTTGTTCACGTGATGAAAGAAATATTCAAATAAAAAATTATTTATGTTTTTACTAATTAAGCTGAGATAATTAGAGACTTCAGTATAAGTTAGGTTTTTTTTGGGTATTATTATGTAAAACTTGACATTTTTGGTTTCGTACTTCAGTTTAAGCAACTCATAATATGTGAAATTTTACATAATAATACAAAAAAAATTCAACCTATACTAAAGTCTCTAATTATTTTAGCCTAATTAGTAATAACATAAATAATTCTTTATTCAAATATTTCCTTCATCACGTGGACAACAGAAAAGGTTTCTGAACTAGATAGAATTTGTCCATTTTAAAAATATTTATTCAACTCTCCATTAACTAACTCAAATTTATTGGTGTAAAAATCAACCTTTTATCTATATCTATTTTTGGCTTTGTACTTCAGTCTAAACAAGTATATTTTTAATTTCTTATATTCATTTTAACTAAAAAAATAACTATTAGTTGAACAGAAAATCAAAACACATATATAATAATTAATC
>NC_029790.2:49896938-49911039 GCF_000816755.2 Arachis ipaensis | reverse complement strand
AAAGTTATATTATTATATATTTATTTAAAAAATTTGAAAATAATATAGTACAAAGATTAATTTTAACAAATTGCCTACCTTAGCTATATATATATGAGAGAATAAGTAAAAAAAGTTGCACAAAAATTAGTGACGACATAAAATAATTACTCATACATACTTATATTGTTAACGTTTTTCCTCAGTTAGGGATATAAGTAAATTTTTTATAAATTTTTATTTTCAATTGGTATTAAAAAAATTTTAAATTTTATCAAAACGTAAAGCCATTACATATAAAATAACACAATTTTAAATTTCAGTAGTGAACAAAAAAATTCCTCCTAAAAATTAATTCCGATAATTAAGAACTTATTTCAAAGGTGCAATAAATTAAGAATTTATTTCAATTACAATAAATTAAAATAAAACAGTAAATAAAATAGACCTATAAAAACTAATTTTTTTTTGTTTTAAATTGTTTTACAAGAAAGAGACCCAAAAAATATATCAAATCCGTGTACCATGAAATAGCCCATCTAAATACCTAATTACAGATATTCTAATTACTCAAATTATCTTCCTTTAATTTTATAAATTGCACGTGCTTGACACTGAACTACTGCAACAAATACAGGAAGTAGCTGCTGCGACGCAGAAGCTGTCCTTTCAAGGGACACTTGTCTATTCGACGTTCCTCTAGCAAAAATCTATATATAGATGTCTATGCAGTATTTATACCGAAAAATTTGCCTTAATTTTATAAGTGGAATTAAAAATAAATATAAAAAAAAAATAATAAAGGGTTAGAAATTATATTTTACACTCTCAATTTTTTTAATCAATTAGAAGATCACTTTCCGCAAAATCTGGATTTTTTTTACTTGTCATGCCTAATGGTAAAATACTAAAATGTATATAACAATATTTAACGTTTATTATTTCATTAAATTATCACATGAGTAGGCTAAATAATGTGCACTAAATAATATTTGACTATGGTACGTATTCTAAGCCAAGAAAGTTAATTACAGCCATCAAGTTTGCAAAAACCATACGAGAAAACAAACACCCTCGACTTGAAGCCGAATTGGTGTTTAAAAGTAAAGCAGAATATAAAAAAATTAATGAGATGATTATTAAAAGTTTATTAGTTAAATATAAACAAGGATATCTATCTTTAAGTGCTTTTATAATCGGATAACATAATGCAATCAAAATATTGAAATTTAAGCATTTATGAAAAATGTCTTTCGTAATGTGTTGTAGCTAGCAAATTTAAAATGGATAAGAATATGAAAGAAAAAGCTATCACAAGAAAATATAAATGTGCCTAATCATTTTACCCTGAAGAAAACTAGAAAAGTTTATAAAGTTGTTACGGGTGACCCGTGGGCCGTGACCAATCAAATGATTGAAGGTCATTTCATGTAGCACTATTTTAAATTTGACTTGCTAGAATGATATAAAAAAAGCTTGAAAAAAAGTGTGAGGTAGCTAGAGGAGAGAGTACACAAATTCAAAATTATTATTTAGAGTAAAATATTAAATTATTTTTTTATGTTTAGATTTAATTATGTTTTAGTCTATAAAATTTAAAATGTCTTATTTAAATTTTAAAAAAAATTATTTAGCTTCAATATAGTACTACGGTGAGTTTAAGATTAAATAATTAACAAAATGTGCTATGTGGCAGCAGTGCAAGAACAAGGTCGATAATTTGGAGAAGATGTACAAGCTCGAGAAGTACAGAATTAGCAGCGGATGTATTTCCATGAGTCGCTACCCTTGGTTCAAGCACATAGAGAACATCGTCAGAAACTCGCTTTTTTCGGGCAAGTTTTCCGGCGGCAACGAGGACAAGGCCATCGTCACCTTCATCGCAGGAACTCCCCTCGGCCATCGAAGAGGTTTCTTATGAGTTTTTTAGATTTGAAGACTAAACTTCGTTAATTATTTGACTTTGACTTTACAGCAGGACTACATTAAAGCTAAATGAATCTTTTTTTTTTATTCAAATAGGACATTTTAAACCTTAGGGATCAAAACAGGATTACACCCAAATATAACGGATCAATTTAGCACTTTACCCTATTATTTATATACAAAAATTTAGATCTAAAATCAGTATTATATATAAAAATTTGATATCATAACTAATTTTAATGTATAAAAATATTATATATACACAATAATAAAAATATTTTGATAGATTGGTGATTAGTCAATCTAAGTTATTTCTTCGCATGAGAAGATTCAATGCAATAATATTATATAACGTTCTTAGGTTGGTGGAGTATCAAATCTGAGTCTTTTCTAAGAAAGTTAGCTGAATATTTAATATTTTTGGATGATGGGGTATCCAATTGAGTTACTTCATGGTCTTGAGAAAGTTTGAAAAAATAATATTAAAAGTTCTTATATTGTGCCCAGCATAATCCGTGCATAATCCGTGTTATTGTTGTAGCCTGGTATAACTTTATACAAATAATATCTTTTGTACACATATTTTATTAGTGAAACTCTCAACTTACTTGAGGCCTAGATGTAGGCATTTTAAGCCGCATTAGTATATATCGCCTGTATACTTTCTCTCAAAACTTTTAACTCTTTCATTCTCTGTTCATTTATTTGTCTAGAGTTCAATAGCAATAAATCGTTTTAACAAATCTAAAATAGTTCCGAAATTGATTTGAAACACGTTTAAAGTTTGCTGAATACCTTAGAAGACATCTTTCTACAGCTGTTATCTCTGAATCTACTTCATTAAACTTAAAACTAGCATATTATCTGAACATACTAAATCTCATTTTTGCTACACTCAAGTAAACTTTTTGAGAAGTATTTTAAGTTATTTCAATTAAATGAATGATATCAAGTACGATTCAACCCTCTCATGCACTCTTTACAACTTCAATTATTTGAATCATGGAGTTATCAATACTATATAATGCTTTTTAATGGTTAACTGAAGAGAATAAACTAGCACATCATATTAACAACTCAAATTATATGTAGAATTGAAATCAGGATGGAAATTGTTGCATGCTTTTTGTACCATTAATTGCCTCATACAACATTCTGAATAAGAATTTTAATTGATGTTTACCATGCAAATTTTATTAATTATGGCACAAATAAGTAATTGGAATTACCTTTCAATTTTGTCAACATTATTTTAATTCAATAGAATGTGAAGGTAAGTTGAACTCAATCCCAAAAAGATTAACTACTTATTTTTTTTTTGTATTTCCTCAATAATATCGGTTTGATTGAAGATCGACAATAAGTGCTCCAAAGTAGATATTTCACCACCATCATTGTTATGACAAACTCTTGTACGCATTGATTGGACTGCAGTTTAACGTAGTATAGATAAAAATGTGTTATTTATTTTGAAAAATATGCCTCAGATACTGACCCTTCAACTCTGACATTGTTTTTAATTGTTCTCTTGCAAACAACTATTTGACTTTTAAATGGATACATAGACCTATATTGTACAGGACTTGTACACACACCTTATATGCCGAGTGAAAGGAAAAATGTTCCATGACATTGAAGAAATCATGTGAAAATATTACCTCTAACTTAAGATGAGTGAGATGTTTGTTTCGTAACAAGTAGGTCTTCCATATCTAAAGTTGGTAAATACAAATCTCTAAAATATTGACCCAACTCACTCAACGACATCCATATATGATTGGATAATTCTCTCAATGCCACTAGAAGTAAGTATTCTATAAACACGCGGCAATAATGAATTTTCATTCCATAAAACCTTTCTTGACAAAGGTTCTGTCTTTATTCTAAGAACAACACATAGATTTCCTTTGACTTAGCTACCTCCATCCCCCAAAAATACTAGATTCAAATAAGGACCCTATAAAAATCGACAAAGTCTAACTTGACTTTGTTATTGTACTTACTCTGATCACTATCCATGATCGTGTGATGAATAACATTATCGAACATTCTCTTTTCAACATGCATCACATCAAAATAATATTATACTAGGAGAGGTTTCCGGCAAGTCGGGTCCCAAAAGATACTTCTCTTAGTCTAACTATATTCATTTTGATATCCTTGAAACTATAATTGATGCATCAACTATTCTAGGAAAATCATGCATCCTTGTCCACATTAGATCACTGATTAACCTAATCGGAAGCTTCTCATATTCTTCGTTATTCTTTCTAAATGTAATTCCATTATGTCTATAGAGATAACTCAGGTAAAAGTCCTGTAATAATCAAACCAAGACTTCTTTTCATCATATTCAAACTAAAATGCTTTAATATCCCCATTCAAATAGGACAAACTAACCTCCCATGTGTCATTCAACTAGACAATATATTGTATGCAGAAAAATCATTTATTGTCCACATGAAAGTAATCCTTAGGATGAAATTTGTTTTAGTATCTACGTCATAAGTCAAAATGCCGAGGGCTACAAAGAACATTAAACCCATTAATTAGAGTATGATGGAATACATTTGTTTTTTAGCCTTTAGATTTTTAAGGCCAGGGATAACACATGTTATGAAGAGAGAAGGATCTTTCATATACATTTTGGTTGGAAGATTGTACGACATAATAATCATAGACCAACAAGATTACGAGTTGCTAAAGCTGATATTAGGGACAAATCCATCATGACAAAGTTTAAGCCTAGCAATTCTAAGCTTGGTTGCAAAATCAGAGTATTTTTAGTCAAAATGAATCCATGATTCCTCGTAGAATGGTGGATGATAACATTGTCAGTTTGATGATTATCAAAATGCCACCTCATGTGAGGGGTGGAGCTCATTTATCCATAAAACCTTTGCAACCTTGGTATTAAAGGAAAGTAATGCACTCTTTTAAAGGAAACATTGTTGGTATGTTTCCTGCAGTCTAGCCAAGGTGAATTGAAAAATTCACACTCATTTAATCCCTCATCATCCTTGTAGTAAATAATGCAACCATTCAAACAATAATTTATGTTTATCATTTTGAACCCCAACTTAGAAACTATTTTTTTGGCTTTGTAATAATTCTTGGGTAAATCATGATGGTTAAGTGTGATCTCCTTAACTAGGTCAGCTATTTTCTCAAACAAATCCTATGTGTGGTTATTCTTAGACTTGATATTTAGCATTCTAGTTGAAATTGACAACTGGGAGTGAACACTACTATCCTAGGGAGGTGTTCGCACAGATTCAAGCATACCGTAAAACCTCTAAGAATTGGGATTCGGTTCTTCTTCCTCATCCTCCACTACTTGGATGGGTTGATAAAGTGCATCGCACACCATCTCTTCATGCCTAACATTGTTATTTTCCTAGCTAACATGCCCAACTATGTAATTATAATACAAATATTTTGAGCTGCTTCCAATAACTTGATATAAGTCCATCCATCATTAGACCATACCTAACATCATTGATACCTTTAAATCTTGTTCATTTACATTTAGCACACGGTGAACACCTCATATTTTTCATCCTTAAGAAATCATATATTCTGTTACAAGAATCTATACATCCGTTGAGTTCATCCAAAAACGATGGTTTCAAACCTACCCTATCTATGTGCACTCTGTAATGACCCAACTCTCGGTATGCCATGGTCATACAAGAAGCTAAGTGTCACCAACTTGTTCTCTTAAATATTATCTAACATTTAATATATGAGCATGTGCCTTGTTAGAGCGTTACCAATTTTACGAGTAAATTTTTTCTTTTAAAATGTTGAGGTTAAACAAAAGATTAAATATAAATAAACATACACAGGCATAAATGTAAAAGAACATACATCATAACTGATAATGTACATCATATACAACATATACAGATCATGCAGTGTTTACAAAAGATCAACTCAGTATACATCCTCGTCAACTCTTATATAGATAATATATACACGACACCCTGGGGCCTGACCCATTAAAAGGCCACTAATTTTACTCCCAGGCTAGCCTAACAACTTTACAGCTCCTAACTCTCGGGTGTACTAACACAAGTGAGAGACTATTCATAATGTAAGAACTGCAATTAATTAACTACTTAATTAATAAATTTAAGTGACCAAAATAGGTTCCAAAAACTTAAAATATTAATTAAAAATTTTAAATATGATATTTGGAATCAGTAGATTTTTCTGAGTCGGAAAACATAATTTTCTGTGAAAATTGCGTACAAACGCATACCGGTAAATTAGCCAACAATACCGGCTTAACTCTGTCTGATACTGTGTAAGAATAATAATAACAGTAGAAAAACTTAGAAAAATATTTAAAATTAAAAATCGGGCACTAATTCTAAAAGTTTGGCCCAAAATTGGGCTAAATGGTCAAAAAACGCTAATGGATTGGACTGGGCCTAAGTCCAACATACAAATACTCTAAAATGAAGCTCATTCAGCCTCGTTTATCACTTACACACCAAAATCACAGCTGAAAGAGTTGACAGAAGAGAAGGGGGGAAGTTACTATTCACAATCAACATCTGATGACCATAACTCGAGCTACGATGCTCTGATTCGCGTGCCGTTTGCGGCTACGCGAAGCTCTTGCCGAGCCCGTTAGTTTTATCTAACTTTTGTTGGAAAGATTTTTAAACTCTCTTCCCATTCTTAAGCTCTATGAATTTTGAAATTTTGGGTTTTGATTTGAGTAGATTTTTGTGATTTTTGGTATTTAGGTACACTCTAGCACTTGGTTTCTATTGGATTTTATCCTAATCAATTATGGGTAAGGTAAGCTTGCTCTTATCTCTTGTAAAATTGTATATTTAGGAACCCTAGGTATTGATTTGTGGTAAATTAATGTCTATAGCTTGAAAAATTTGATTGTTGATGCTTGTTGGAGTTGATTGGTGGATTGGTTGATGCTTGGAGCTTGAAGAATTGATTAGATTGCAGTCATATTGGTGGTTTAATGCATATTGAAATCGGCCAAGGTATGGTTTTGGTTTTCTCTCTGTAATATGTAATATTTCTGGACACTTAGGCTAGTGGACCTTAGAATAGGATTGAATTGGTTGTTGAAATTTATTGAAATGATGATGTATGATAATTTGATGGATTTTGATGATTTTAATAAACTATGTTGTTGTTGCTGGTACATGGTGTAAAATATTGAGATTGAGGTTGAATAATGCTAATTATGATGATTGGTAATGATAGAATGATATTTGATGAGTGTGTTGGTTGAGAAATGGTTTTAGTGTGAGGAATTTGATGATTGGGGTTGAGAATTATGAGGATAATGCATTGTAAATGGAAATTTGGTAAGCGTGGTGGTTTGAGACAAAATGGTAAGTTCTGATGTGAATTGATACATGTTGTGGTTTGGAGTTGGTTTAGTTCAAAGTTTTGAAAATTAGATAACATTGTTGGATTTTGTGAAACTTGATTTTTGACAAACTTTGGCAGATCATAACTTGAGCCTTAAACCTTGAAATTTAATGATCTTTGTTCTAAATTAAAGGTTATTTCAATAGCTTAAAAATGATATAAAGTTTGAGAAAATTGGAGTTTTGTAGAGGAAGTTATGACCGTTAAAGTTTGGTGTTTAAAACTGAAATTCTATAGAATTGAAAAATTTCTGAGTCTAGTAAGGGTTGCGTACGCGACACAGTGCACGTGACGCGAGCATTCCATTTGGGTTGGGCATCTCGCATACGTAGGCACTACATGCGTACGCGAACTACCAAAATTTTGACCCTTGCGTACGCGAGCTTCAACACGCGACGCGAGCATTTCACTCAGGTTTGCGTTTGTGGACACCCAATTTTCTATGCATGCGTACAAGAGACAGAAGCTTGCGTATGTGAGACCCCTGTTTTGCTGAAAAATTATTTTTCTCATTTTCAAAAGTTCTCTAGCTTTCCAAACATTCTTTAAGTGTTGTTTAAGAATACTATCTAGTGCTTAGGTCCTAATATTACTAAAGATGAGTTAGTAACTTAATTTAGGGAATTTTTGTATGAATTTAGAAGATGAAGAGTTAGGTTTCTGGAGTACTAAAGATGGATTAGTTGAGTGAGATGGTGGAGTACTGTAACAATGATTAATTTGATGAGTTGTGGAATTACGGGCTGACGATGTTTGAGATGAGTCTAGGACTCAGGATTGAATGATGACTTTACTAAGTAATAAGAATGATTTCTAAAAAGTTACTGATATTGTTGTGACGTTATGCGCCTAGCAAGGACAGTGGTTAATCCCGCTTGTCGAGGTCACGGCGGCTGCGTAAGGATGATGGTTAATCCCGCGTGGCTAAGTATCCCGCTCGCATCCTTTCGAGTCATAGAGTGAGCCGGGCACTAATCCCTGGGGGTTGATAAGTGGATATTTTATACGCCTTTTGATGTTATTTTCCTACTATTTTTAGTATATTCTGTTAAGTTTTATTATGTTTTAGTTGGTTTTAATGCAAAAATCACTTTTTGGATACTAATTTGAGCTTTTGTGTTTTTCTTATGATTTTAGGTAAATTTTGGGTGATTTTAGCAAGTTCTGGAAAAGTCTGATTCTGAGGCAAGGAAAGCATAGCAGATGCTCTCTGATTTTGACTTCCATGCATTCAAACGAGTATTTCTGGAGCTACAGAAATTCAATTAACACATTCTCAACGGCGTTGGAAAGCTGACTTACACTTTTTATTCGATTGGACTGTCCAAAATAGGCGTTGAACGCCCAAACTACCCCCTTTCTGGCATTCAACGCTCCAAGAGGACCAAAGCTAGCGTTGAACACCCAAGACTGGTGTTCAATGCCACCATGGGAGCATCAAGGCAGCATGGACACCCCCTAGTGGGTGTTGGACACCCACTCATCCAAGTTAGGCGCTAGCTCAGCTTAAACACTCACTAAGTGGCCCAGAAGTGGATTTTCTCACCTTTCTGCTTTGTTTATATCATTTTTATAATGTTTAATTATTAGGTTAGTATATATAGGCAAAAATCACCCATGTTTAGGATCTTCAGCCCCTCAAAACATATCATACATTACTTCCTGTAAAGTATGTGATGATATGTCACCATGTCATGTTTTTCTATGCTTTTTCATACAAGAAATTGATAATTAGTGCTTAAATATTGCATTCTTTTGTGCTTAAATGGTATATTTCCTTCATCTTTTGATTTTATAAATTTTGTAGAAAATAAGAAGAAAAAGAAGCAAAAAGAGCACAAAATAAGCTAAAAAGAAAAAAAGAAAAATTTTGGGCACACTTTGAAATTGAGCACGCTTTGGAACCTTAGGCCACGCTTTTAAAAGCGTGACCCATGACCATGAGGCTTTGGCATATGCATTAATGCACATGTACGCATGCGTTTAATAATTATGCAATGCATGAACGCATTAGCATTATTAATTAAATAAATAAAAGCATGCATGCATGAAATGTATAACGCCAACGAAATGAACGCTAAATGAATGAAATACATGCATTATTAATTAAAGCCAATGGAAAATTTCATGTAAGATATTATTAAAGCAAATGGCTTTAACGTTATTACAATTGACATTAATTAACAAAGATGAATGCATGCATGAATCATTTGATTGTTAAAGCTTACATTAATGCATTGCAATATAAAGCATGTATAGCATTCATTAAAGAGAACAAAATAAAAGCATAAAGCCTAGCGTTCAATTAAAGAAAGGAAGCAAGAGCGCTCGGTTGGTTTTGTGATCTTTATCGGGCTTGCCACAAGGAAAATACAAAGCGCAATAAAGTAAAAAGGGAACAGCCAGATTCGAACTTGGAGCTTCTCATATCAAAAGCAAGGAGCACTCCACTCTTCCAAAGAAATTAACACCAAGATGTCTCTACTATGGTTCGAACTTGGAAGCTTGAGGTCCCAAGCAAGGCACTACACATAGGGAGCTCAGTTGGTTTTTCCAACTGAGCGCTACATTCCCCCATCACTCACATTTTGGCGTAAGTGACACGGCCAAGGATGCCATGACGCACACAACTTTTGGCACAGCCAAGACATAGAGCTCAGTTCAAAATTCCAACTGAGCTCTAGTGTCATGCAATATGGGCAAGGCTGAACGCACACCAAATCAAGCAAGCAAGGCAACATTGGGTGTTCAGTTTGGTTTTCTAACTGAGCCGTCCCTGGGAGGTGCAATATTGGGCCAAAATTCAACCAAAATTTTAATTAAAATCAATTCTTCACCAAATTGAATCAAGGCCAACCAAACCCATCTCTCTTTAAATCCAAAGCAAGCAAAGCCCACATCATCACTCAAAGGCACAAGAACAAGCTAGAATTAGGATTATCATTTAATTTTTTTTTTCATTTCAATTTTATTTTATTTTGTAAAAAGCCTATATAAAGGCATCATTCTCATTTTCAATGGAGGTGAGCTCCATTAGAGTTCCATTGAGAAGGCTGGCTCCAATAGGGAGTTTTACACTCTTTAGTTTTGATTTTGCTCTCTCTTTTAATTTTCATTTCTGTTTTGAATCTTGGGTGAAGAATTGAAGAACTTCTGTTTCAATCTTACCTTGAGATCTTTTGTTTGCTTTCTGCATAATTCTAGAATTTAAATTTCAATTCTGTTTACTACTTCCAACTCTCTTTTCTTCTGCAATTTACTTTTCCATTTTCAATTTGCAATTGTTCTTGTTGGATCAAGGAAGGATTTGAGATCTAGACTTATTTTCTAGTCTCTTCCAACCCCTGAGATCTTCAACCTTCTTTTAAATTACTGCAAATTAAGCATCAGTCTTTCTGTTTTCATCCTTCAAGCATTTTTACCTTTCTGTTTGAAATCTATTGCCATTTAATTCATCTTTAGTTCATCTGTTTGTTGCAATTTAATTCTCCTTGTTTAAATTCTGCAATCCCAGCTCCCACTCCCTTTTATAATTCAATCAATTTACATTTCTTGCACTTTAAGATTCAGTCATTTACATTTATTGTCATTTAAGCTTCTGCAATTTACTTTTCTTGTTCTTTAAGTTTCTGTACATTTACTTCCTGCAACTTTAAATTTTCTGTCATTTAAAATTCTGTTGGTCACTTTACACCTCAAATCATCAATGTTAGCTTGACTAAACTAATCACCCACTAAAGTTGCTTGATCCATCAATCCCTGTGGGATCGACCTCACTCTAAGTGAGTTTTTCTACTTGATGCGACCCGGTATACTTGCCGGTGAGTTTTGGGTGATTGGAAATCCGTTTTTCCAAATTTTACCCATCAGTATGAGTAACTAATCTCCTAGGTTAAGGTTAGAAGCTCTGCTGATTCCTATGGATTAATAATATTACTATTTCTATTTCAATATATGTTTAATTCTATTCTATGATGCATTTTGGTCCTTCAACCTTATGAATCTGGGATGGAATGGAAGTATGACCCCTTATTCTACATGAGTTCATGTGAGTCCTGACCTGGATAGCATTGAGCTACAGCTTGAGAGTGCATCACAGGTTCGAAGAGAGTACATAGGCTAATTAGGATACGTGACATAAAATCTCATTAGTCATGGGTAAATGAGGTCTCTGTGGTGCTAAGGCTAGAATCATAAAGCATCATTCTCCGATCCGGAAGATCTGACCTTGTCTGTGGCGTTTTGAGTAGGATCAACAAAAGGAGAGTGGATTGCACGGGCTTCATCTTCGGCTATAGTGAGTCACCGCTAACTTGATGAAAGGACATGAGTTACTCAAATACGGTGTTTTGCTATGGTTTAGGGGAGATTAACTTGATGAGAGGACATGAGTTAATCACTTACAGCCTTGCCATTGAATGAATCATTCTTTATTGAAGTAATCAGTAAGAAAAGTTAATCCAGAAAGATAAAGCATCTCCAAAGCCTTAACTGATTTCTCATTATTGTTTCTCTGCTATTTCTTTGTTGCTTTTGTTATTGTTTTGCTTATGTGCCTAAAACAACAACAACCAACATTTTGTTCGCCTGACTAAGATCTGCATGATAACCACAGCTTGCTCAATCCGGCAATCCTCGTGGGATTCGACCCTCACTCACCTGAGGTATTACTTGGACAACCCGGTGCACTTGCTGGTTCAGTTGTGCGAGTTCTAATTTCCTGCACCAGGGGTTTCCCTTTATATTTGTGACTGAAAGGTGACATTCCCATGGGAATGTGTCGGATTGGCAGTTTAACCGACAATGTGATATCACAGCCGAATAGAGCAGGCATTCATCATGTGCATATTCTATATGTTTTCTTGCTTTGCCGACTTGCATTGTTTGCCTAATTGTATAACATGCTTAATTGCTTCTTGAATTACTTAATAAACATTATTATACTTGTGTTTTACTTGTATTACTATTACTTCTGCTTTCTACTGGGATTGAGGAGGTTCGGAAGGCGGGGCGATGGGATCGCATGGCATTTAGGCTGGCGAAGGCTGTGGGACAGCGGTGTAAATGCTAGATTAGAAATCTCCTAAGTTAGATGACCTGTTTAAGGATTTATTTATCAATTTTATAAGCTTGAATATTATGATTCATGTGAAGTTCTAGGATTGCCTCTAGTATCCCGGAATATTATATCTTACATTACTGGGCACTGTTACCATACTGAAAACCTCTGGTTCTCATACCATATTTTGTTGTTGTTTTTCGGATGCAGGTCATAACCCACCTCGGTGAGTTGCGATATGGTGACAGAGTGGAGGATCTTTATCATATTTTGGAGTTTTTTTTGGATATTTTCTTTTAGTACTCTCACTTTTGTATCTATATTTGCCTGAAAGGCTAACTTTGAAAGAGATATTGTATATGTTGTTTTTAACTTTCAAACACTATATGTTTGTATATAGCTAGTTGGCGTAAACTCTGTGAAATGAGGCTAGTACTTTATGACTATTATACTCATATATCTACATATGCCCTATTATCTTATATCTATATCTTGTGCCTTTAAGCTTGTAGCTTCGTGTGCACGTTCGCGCTTTTCTAACTCTGTTTTTTCTTAGCTTATTTCTCATCGGGGTTCTAGAATTACTATCTTTCTCTATATATACATATATAATATGGTATAAGCCATAGAATTATTGTGACATTTAACTATCTTTTGCTTTACAGCATGAGGTAAATCTTAGGGTAATTAGGGTGTTACACATAAGTTAATGTTAGACTGGAGTGTCATAAAAAGAATGCTCCTACTATAATCAGATTATCATCATATGTGGACGTTAGGTAAGTCACCGTGGTGCTTGATAAGTTGATTTTTGACGGTTTAGAATTTCACAATAAATTCTCGTTGCAAGTATAGTTTCTAAACCAACAAATAATACTCTCATGCAAAAAATTATTTGCCACAAGTACAAACCCCAATAAAAATAACCGAAGTATTCAAACCTCGGGTCGTCTCTCAAAGGAATTGTAGGGAAGTGTTCTTGTTATTTGTTATGAGATGTATATTTTGGGGTTTTGAATAAGGAACAAGAAAAGTAAATTGCAAGAATAAAACTAATAGCTAAGAAAGCTCTTGGCAAGGTATGAGAACTAGAAGTCCTAGCTTCATTATCATCATCAATTGCGATGAAAATTATCCATTGCTCCCAGTTAGTCAACCTCTAGCTATGTAGAAAAGTCAAGTGGATAAATCAACTTGAGTCCACAAGTCCTAGTCAAATCCTAAGGAAAGACTAGAGTTAGTGTCATTCAAGTCAATTAGCAACTTCCAATTATCAATCAACAAAAGAGTTTGACAACTCAAGAATCTCCAATTACTCAACCAAAGCCAAGAGGAGAAAAATCTACCCTAACATCCTTCCAAGCATTTAATCAAACACTTGGAAGGCATAAAAGGAAAGCAAGATAAAATTACAAGAAAAGTAGATCTACAACTACTAATTGCAAGGAAATTAACAACAACAATTCAAATCAACAATAAAGGAACATCAAATATAAATTGCATTAAAGGAAAGTAGAAGAAACAAGAGTGCATCAACAACAAAGTAGACAATTACAAGAAGTAAAGTACAAAACAAGAGAGAGCAAAGGTAGAAGAACAATAATCTAGAAAGGAAAAGTGAATCAAAGAATGGATTAAACCTAGATCTAAGAAATCCTAATCTACATCTAACCTAATTCTAGAGAGAAGAGAGAGCTTCTCTCTCTAGAAACTAACTAAAGCATT
>NC_029790.2:49893830-49896214 GCF_000816755.2 Arachis ipaensis | reverse complement strand
GTCTTGGCAAGGGTTGGTGGTCAAGGATCTCTATCCTAATCACTAACCACAACATGAGAATTGGCAAGGATCAATCCCACTAAGTTAACCCCTAACTAATAGTAGAGGAAAGTCAAATGAGCTATATCAATCCAAGTCCATAAGTCCTAGTTCTCCACCAAATTAATTAGTCATATCTAGAGTTAATGGCTCCCAATCGTCAATTACTTGGACATTAGTAACTCAAGAGTTCCTAAGCTACCTTCCCAAACCAAGAGCATAAAATTCTACTCTAAAATCCAACTAAGCATTTCATCAAACACTTAGAAGGCATAAAAGGAAAGTAAAATGAACTAAGCAATTGAGCAATAAAGGAGCATGAATCATAAATTGCATTAAAATGAAAATAGAAAGAACAAAAGTGCATCAAAATAAAAGTATAGAATTACATGAATTAAAAGCAAAACTAGAGAGAGGAAAGGTAGAAGAAAAAGAATTACAAAGAGAAAAGCAAATCAAAGCATGAATTAAACCTAGATCTAAGAAATTCTAATCTAGATCAACCTACTCCTAATCCTAGAGAGAAGTGAGGGCTTCTCTCTCTAAAACTAACTTTCCCTCAAAAAATTAAACTAAAGTAAACTAGTGTGTAAAAAGTGTCTTGATTCCTCTTAATTCCTTGGGTTAAATAGCACAGAGAATTAGTTGGATTTGGGCATGGGAAGCCCAGAATTCACCTCCAGCGTTTTCACTTTAATGAGGGTTTAGGATTTAGGGTTTAGGGTTTAGCGTGGCTCACGCGTACGTGTCGCTTGGCAATTTTGCTTCCCACGCGTACACGTCATGTATGCGTAAGCGTCATGTACGCATACGCGTCGCCGTGCGACCTCATCGTTTCCACGCGTGCGCATCGATGAATATTCACCCAATCCTTGATTTTCCATGAGTTCTTCACTTTGCATGCTTTTCTCTTCATTCCTTTGATCTATTCCTAGCCTTTTGGGCCTGAAATCACTAACACACACATCAAGGCATCTAGTGGAATCAAAGGTGAATTAAATTAACTAATTAAGGGCCTAAAAAGCATGTTTTCACACTTAAGCACAAATTTGGGAGAATATACAAAACCATGTCATTTCATTGGATAAACGTGGGAAAAAAGGTGATAAAATTCCCTAAATTCAGCATAGAATGCACCACAAAATAGTGGTGCATCAGTGCTCACCCATTTCTTCATCCTTTTCTATCTCCATGTTTGGGTCCTCCTCATCCTCATCATCAGAAATTACAGTAATACCCCCCAGATCTACCAGAAATACTACTATTGCTACTCACAAATCAATTCGCGAGCACAGGTTCGTTTGCCTGGATAGGGACGACTCCATCATCCGGTAGTGCTGGCTCATTGTTTGGCAAAAAATCTGAGATAGGCTCAGGAGGAAAATCCCACTCCGGTGGTATCATAGGAAGATGATCACCAACCAACTCAAGCTCGTCGGGTACAATAAGTTTAGGTGCCGCCTAATTCAGAGGTTGAGCTGGGATAGGATGTGCGTGACCATAAGGAAAAGGATGACCAAGAATGTCAGGGTGAAGCCAGGACAGAGGAAACTCATAAGGAGCATCAGGGTCGAAAAGAGGGCTAGTCAGAGGATGCTAGAAAGGACAATCTCTCAACGCATAATGTCTAACTCGAGGCTCCGCTCCAAAAACGTAGTAATTATGGTATACCAGATCCTCATAAATATAAGGCTCTTTAACTTCATAGAATATGATGCCCGTTTCCATCTAAAGGGGAGAGAAGGGGTAAGAACTGGAAAGTTCTTAGCAGAGTCAGGCTAATTAGCCATGTTAATCTGTTCCGTTGTGTTTATCAGATAGTATTATATTTTAAAGTAAACAGAGAAACTACAACAAAAAGTAGATAAATAGAGAAAATAGAGAAAGCGATTACAAACAGAGATATACAAGAAACAAGTCACACACACAGAGAAATACATCAGAGAATGATTCGTGAACAAGAATGATGCATGTCTAATCCTAGTACAGGTCATGAGCTCATGTGTCGGTTGGCTACCTGCATTCCCGACATTTATCCAGACACGAGTCTACGATTTTTTTTATATGATTTTCTATTCAAATACGCAAATAATAACTTTTAGCAGCTCTTTTGAGATAGCCTCTACTTTCTACTCGCAAAAAAATATATACTCTTGGGAATGGAAACCTTACTTCTCCGTTTCTCTTTTCTCTTTTTACTCTTTCTCTTATTTCTCATTTCGTGAATTACATACAAGTAGATGTCGAAACTCCGTCAATCTATCTACCACCACGCTGGTGTTTAAGTTTCTATAGTACATGAAATGGAAACATCCCTTTGATACTATGGATGTCAATAAAAGGTG
>NC_029790.2:49889070-49893644 GCF_000816755.2 Arachis ipaensis | reverse complement strand
ACTAACTATGTTGCTTCTAGATCGCTTCCCTAATCGATATTTATCTTTGACTTTAAAAAGCTTTACTTACTTTTTCTTTGGTTTTTATCTTTCTTTAGCGTTTTATCTTTTTTTTATCTTTTTCTTACTAACATGTTCTTAGCACTCCCTAAGTATTTTTATGAAGGTATTTTCTAAGCTTGAAGTTGCCTTCCTAAGGCTTTTAAGAAAAATTGTCTTCTCACTATTATTTTATTATTTTTTATAAAATAATAATATTTAATTTTTTATTAAATATTTTTAATAATATTTTATTATAAATTTTTGAAAATTATATTTTAACCCCTAAAATTTTATAAAAGTTATATTTTGATCATTTTAACTTTTGATATTTATACTTTAACCCCTTAAACTCTTAGTATTTATACTTGCCACCCCAAACTTTTAATATCTACATTTTGATTCCAAAATAATCAACGTCCATGTTCTTCATTTTCTTGAGTGTTATTGGTGACATTCAAAGTATTCTTCGTGTTCTTCATAAATTCATCAAATTCTTTCTTCAATTTTGATCCATTTTTCAATCTTTTCGGTAACCCATTTTTACCATAGTTCAAAATAAATTAGTAGCCACTAAAGCCCCATGATTTCCACTTGATTTTAATATAAATTCATCATTAATGTTCAGGCTTAGAGTTTGGTTTCCAGTAGCTTTCAAGAACAAGATTCAAGGATTGAATATCATAAATTTTCATCAATTTTTCAACAAAATTTCAACAAGAATCACTCATATAAACAATCAATTTCAAGCATGACCAAACCATACAACGATCACATAACTCAAACACAATTAATCAAGATTAATTTCACCAAACCCTACCTTAGTTTGTTGCCTCTAATTCGGTCACTCCTCCAAGTATTCAGATCAATTTTTCCTCTTAAAATCAATCAAGAACAACTTTAAATCCTTGAAAATCCAACTGAACGAACCTTTAGCTACATGTTAAGATAGAATACATCACTATAAACCTACTGGAAATTGAAGTTTCTTGTCCCACAAGTCAAGCTAAGCAAGAGATCTATAGAAGAACACCAAGAAAACACATGTTTATGCATAGTTCCTTGAAACCGAAGCAAAGTGAGAGGGGGAGCAGCCATCTCACCTGAACTTCAGCCATGAAAAGATACATGGTTTTGAAGAGGAAGAAGAGAGGATCACTTTGATTGGTTTAGAATTTTGATTTGAGTTTTAGTTCGGAAGAAATCAAACTTTGAAGATCAAGAACTAAGAACTTTTCTCTCTTTTTCTCTCTTGCTAGTTTCGGCCACAGGGAAGAAATGAACCAGTCTTGGAGTGTCTTGGGGGGTGAGGAAGAGCCGTGATTGGTTGGTTGGGGAGGTGGATAAAAACAAAATATCTCAGGTGTATAATTACTATAACTAGATGTATCAGAACACACTTAACAACATATCTAGAGATTAATATCTGAGCTACTAGTATAGATGACACTAGTAACATGATTAACATGAGAATAGAAAATAGATGATGGGACATTAGCATTGCTAAAATCATCAGAGAGTGCTGGTGTTAACCTTCACCAGTAGACTGTGAGTCTAGTTATACTTATCTCCAGTTTGTAACTAAAGCAGATCAAGTAATATTATAATATTATTTTTTTCTCTCACAAATCGAGTCTGACTTGTCAAACTGAGACTAACTACGGAAACCAGAATCTAAAATTCCAGACCGAAGCGGCTTAAAAACTAGGTTCTTTGTGACTATGTCGTCGAGCTTATCTCAGTAGAGGTGTAGCTTAGTAATGACATAATGGTGATGTAGATCGAGGTTCTTGATGATATAGCAAAGGTGCTTCCTTTACTGATCTTTCAGAAAACTCCACTTTTTATAAAAGGTCTCGTATCTGAAAGATAGGTTGTTATAGACTCCATCCAAACTAGATTTTATGTCAGTGCTAGTAGGATCCTTAACCACTCATACAAGTGCCAATAAGATTCTATCTTTCATTGATATGACTCGATTAATTTTTATCAAATATTTTAAAAAATTTTGGCAAGATCTAGCCTACAAATAAGATACACCATAAGCAAAATTTCTATTTACATAATATGAAAAATTACATCATAACCACAATTATACAAACATCGTACTTATGCAAATACTTGTATTGGTTCTAACCATTCTGTTCACCTTATTCCGCATGTCAAGAATGAAGCAAACACAAACAATCTTCTTAGCAAACAACGGGAAGAATCTCTATGCCTTCAATACTGATCATTACTCCTCTCCAACCCTAGAACTCTATCCTATTAGTTCAAATTTTTATCCTAAACATGAAATAATTTACAAAATAATTTTTATTTTTAAATTAGTTTTGCAATAATTATTATAGTAATTTCATATTTTGGCTAAATTAATATGATAACATTAACATTTATTAATTTTACATGAATACCTAATGACAAATAAAATTTGGTGACTTATTTAACTTTGAAACAAATATAGCAGCATCAAAAACCACCACAACAGGTATGTTATCATCAATCTCAAGTAATAGGGACATTCAAAATCAAATAAACACAATTAGAAAAACAAATTGGCTAAATTGAAGGACTACTCACACAGAAAACAATAGTAGCCTTGGAACGACGAGCATAGCACCATCGGAGAGAAAACGTTGACTAAAAGTCGCAGCGTTGAGGGGGAGGAGGAAGGAGATGACGTTTTAATTCTATTTTGAAATTTACCAATAGACAAGGTGTCAGTAAAAGAATTGACCGACACCTCCAATTGTTGTATTTCATTAGACACCCCTTACTGACAGTCCAACTGTCGTATTATTGAAAAAGGCATGACTTTTGAATTTTCAATAATTGAATTTAGGTTAAATTACACAGTTGGTCTCTATACTTTTTGTAAAATTTCAAATTGGTCCCTACACTTTAAAAGTTTGTAATGGGTCCTTAAAGAGAATTAAAATTTGCAATTTAGTCCCCGCTGTTCAAAAAGTGTTTGATTTAAAAGAATATTCTCAGCATATTCTCTATTTTAAACATGTGAGCTGCACATGTTTAACAATAGTGACTAATTTGTAATTTTAGTAAAAGTACGGAGACCAATCGTGTAGTTTAACCATTTGAAAATTACCAAAAAATTCCTAGGCTATCTGAACCCGCCCCGCCCCTCCCCAACTCTCTCACTCTCACTTTCTCACTTTTCAAAATGGCACGCTAACCCCAGCGCTCTCTGTCTCTCACCTTGGCTCACTATTGTCGTGCCTCTCGCCTCCGTCGTTGCACCAGATCCACTGATAAATCGAGTTGCTATTTTTCTGTTGATTTGTTGCTATTTTCTTCTTAGACATTGAATTGTTCGCTTTGAGCATGTTTGAGATTGGAATTGTATTTTTTTATTTATCGGTGTTCAGTATTGGGATTGGAAGAGAAGAAAAAGTTGCCGGATGAGAGAGGCGAGATGGAGGAATGAGGCGAGACCCAACTCATGAGCACAAATACGGTGGATCGGACGCGGTGACGGTAAACCGAGGTGAGAGACAGAGAGCGTTAGGGTTGGGGTGTCGTTTTGGAATGTGAGAAAGTGAGAATGAGAGACCTGGGGAGGACCGGGGTGAGTTCAGATAGTCTAGGGAGTTTTTTGTCATTTTTAAATGGTTAAATTACATGGTTAGTCCCCATATTTTCACTAAAATTACAAATTGGTCCCTATTGTCAAACGTGCAGTTCACATGTTTAAAATAGAGAATATGCTGAGAATATTCTATTAAATTGGTCCCTATTGAACGGCATGAACTAAATTGAAAATTTTAATTTTTTTTAGGGAACCAATTATAAATTTTTAAAATGTAGGGCAATTTATAATTTTACCGAAAAATATAGGGACCAAATGTGTAATTTAATATTAAATTTATTGATGTGGTCAAGGTAATAAGCGTTATAAAAAAATTAATAAACAAAATTATTTTTGTTGGTTTACCGATGCTTAGACCGTTGGTAACGTATATTCCATTTTATTTTGTATTAAATATTAATTTAATTAATTACTGATGGCCCAAGTAGTAGTCAATCAATTATGTTACTGACACCTTGTCTATTGGTAAATTTCAAAATAGAATTAAAACGTCATCTCCTTCCTCCTCCCCCTCAACGCTGCGACTTTTAGTCAACGTTTTCTCTCCGATGGTGCTATGCTCGTCGTTCCAAGGCTACTATTGTTTTCTGTGTGAGTAGTCCTTCAATTTAGCCAATTTGTTTTTCTAATTGTGTTTATTTGATTTTGAATGTCCCTATTACTTGAGATTGATGATAACATACCTGTTGTGGTGGTTTTTGATGCTGCTATATTTGTTTCAAAGTTAAATAAGTCACCAAATTTTATTTGTCATTAGGTATTCATGTAAAATTAATAAATGTTAATGTTATCATATTAATTTAGCCAAAATATGAAATTACTATAATAATTATTGCAAAACTAATTTAAAAATAAAAATTATTTTGTAAATTATTTCATGTTTAGGATAAAAATTTGAACTAATAGGATAGAGTTCTAGGGTTGGAGA
>NC_029790.2:49888657-49889045 GCF_000816755.2 Arachis ipaensis | reverse complement strand
TTAGATTAAAAAAAAAAAAAAACAAAATAAGATAATATTGTTATCGATGGAATAGTTGCCAAACAAATTTAATGACAGATGAGTAGCTGTTGCCGTCGTTGCAACGACTTTGGCACTACATAGTGCTGCTCATTGTGAAAATTTTCTGACGCTTACAAATGGTCAGGCCATCGTTAAAGTTTACACTTGAAAGAATAAATTTCTTTCATTTTACTCATGATGTTTCTCTTTATCAACCGTCTGGTTGTCGGAAATTCTCCACAAGCGGCAAGATATCAGAATGGTCATTAATAATGAGGCTGAGTGTAATAGTGATCATTGTATTTTTTAAAAAAAGAATAACTAATATGAATCTAATTATAAATTTTTAGCAAATATAAAATCTAAT
>NC_029790.2:49886010-49888619 GCF_000816755.2 Arachis ipaensis | reverse complement strand
AAAATGAAAAAATCCTTGACGAAGAATAAACTAATATCTAAATTTTAATTCACTTTTGAGGCATTACCATATATCTACTACTGTTGATGGGTGAATCGACAGTTTAATAAAATTTTATAAAGTACTACTCTTAGTTAGGTGCCTCCATCCTATGCCAAATTGCCAAATAGTTCACCGGCCTATCTATGATGAACAATATCATAAAAATCTGTTATCTTGGGTTGTATATATATTTTTTAGCTTTGTATTTGACATCATGAATAACAAACAAACTGAAACTTAAAGGAGTTAATTAGTTAGTAGGATTATTATTATGTTAATTGATGTGATTTACTGATTGATTGCCACCATATATATGTTAGGAAGCACATAATAGCTAATTAGCTACTTATTAAGCTAGCTAGGCCAAGATCTATAGCAGCAGCAGATTTTATTTTATGAATAACATATGATGATATGTGTCATGTATATCTAAATGATGTGTAGATGGAGTCCAAACATGTGCTTAGTTACATAAATTAATGATAATGATGAGGGTGTTGTGTGTATTCAGTGCTGTTACTGCTGTCTTTTGTTCTTTTACAAGTGAATAAGACAGTGGCAGTAGATTGTGGGGCCCTTGTTATCGTCTTTCACATGTAGCTTCATGCATGGACAGCTCCACAACATTGAATGAAATGACGATATTTTAAAATGTTTTATTTTGTTTTATTATTTGTTACTAGCGGCCCAATGCTATTTTTCTATTAATTTTAAGAGATTAATTTTTAGAGTAAAAGGCAAATAGGTTTCTAACTTTTTTTTTGTGGATATTTTTGTTTCTGACCATTGAAAAATATTTTTAAGTCTCTGACATCATTAAAAGTTGGACGGATCAGTCCCTCCGTCAGACCCAACGGAAAGTACTTGTCACGGAGACAACTGTGCCGCTGACTCCCACGGAGGAGCTTCTTGCAAAGATATCATCTCAAAGACCTTACATTTCTTTACCAAAGGTATGTCCTTTCTTACATTACAAGTTATGACAAAGAAAAAACTTTACCTCACTGCTATAACTATACTAAGCTATAATTTATGATTCATTGTTTATTGTGATTATGCAGAAACCAGATGCTACAACCATCAGTGATCCGGCTCCCTCGGAACATGCCATTACCACAACCACTGAGAAGGAAACTACACAACCAAAACCGGTTGCGAAACAGTCACTTTCGCCCGTTTCCAATTGCATTAAGAGATATAAAGCAACACGACATTACTCAAAGCATGCGCGGGATACTAGTTGATTGGCTTGTAGAGATTTTTCTAATGTAATTTTTCTCATATAATACAATGTTATGAATTATAGCTGATAAATTTAGTATGGTTGGACAATACACTGAGGATTATAGTTGATGCATCAATACACTTCGTTTATGTTTCGATAATACGATGAATTTGTTTATTTTTTGAATATTATAAATAGTCAAATATAAATTAGATAAAAATTTGTATTAAATTTATATTTATTTTGTATGAAAATAAGTTTATTTTGTAATTGAAAAAATAAAAAAAATTCTATTTTACCTTACCGACAGATTTACAGATGAATTTTTTGTCTGTAATTAGAGTGTGAGATGATTTTCCAAGGTTCAAATTACAAACGGAAAATCTGTCTATAATTACAGACGGAAAATTCGTCGAAAAATCTGTCTGTAATTACAGACGAAAAATCCGTCTGTAATTACCGACAGAAAATCCGTCGGAAAGTTCGTCGCCTCTAAAAAATGGATGGAGAATTTATAGAGGGAAAATCCGTCGGTAACTGGTAAAAATCCGTCGGTAATTTTTTGACGGAAAAAAATCTGTCGGTAAATAATTTTCGACGATACAGAGGTACAAAATCCGTCGGTAACCAAAATTCCGTCTGTAATAAAGACTAAATCTGTCTGTATTAATCCATTTTCTAGTAGTGTTGCCTTCAAAACTTTAAATCACTTAAATAAACATATCAAGGCATCAAATGGGAGAAACGTAAATTAAATTTAGCAATTTAGGGTATGTTTGGGATTCACGTTGGGAAGAGAGAAGTCCGTTTGAGTGTCTTGAACGTCCCATTTTTATGTTTGGCAACTTTGTGAAACTCTGAACCCAGAATTGCTCTCACCTCTGAACGTACGTTCATATGAAGCAAAACATTCTAGCTTCTGCGCTTACGTTGGGGAAGGTTGATTACAATTGAAAAATTAGATGAGAAATTCATTCCTCTTCTACCAACTCTACCCTTCATTTTCTTCTATAAAAAGGATGCAAGTAATCATATAATTTTTACAATAATTCTTTGTCGTTCCAATTTTTTTTCATCAAAATCTTTTAGATTTGTTTCAATCACGATAAGATAAAGATTTTAATTTTTTTTATTATTTTTAGTACTCTTTCGTATTTTGATTTTTATGTCTTTTATTGTTTCTTTATTTATATGATAAATATTTTAATATTATTTTTTTAGTGTTCTAATGTTATATTTTTATTGCATTTTTTTATTCATATGACAACTATTGTTAATATAAATTCTTATTTTTATGATATTTTTATTATTTTTTGTTTATATAAATTCTTTTTTTATCCTT
>NC_029790.2:49870837-49885909 GCF_000816755.2 Arachis ipaensis | reverse complement strand
ATTTTTTTTATTTTTTTATTTATTTTATTTATATAAATTTTATTTAGTTATTAATTTTTTTTATATGATATATGTTGTTGGTTGTAATTATTATATATTATGTTTGTATGAAAATTTTTTCGTTTTTTTGTTGTTTTTATTATACTTCTCACTGTACTTTATTTTCATTTTTATTATATACTAATGATAAGTAACAAAAGAGTCATAAATAATAAAAATTTTAGTCCAAAATGATACTAAATTAAAGAGTACTAATGGTACTAAAAAAATTATAGAACATTTTTTTTGTTTAAGTGATTTCAAGTTTTGAAGGCAAGAATAGCTTGAAAGAAATGGAAAAAAAACATGCAAATTGGAGAATTTATGGAGAAGTGGAGAATTCATCGCAATGCGTACGCATGACACACGCGTACAGGGAAGTCTGCCAAGCGACGAGTATGCGTGACAAGCACTTTCCGTTGGGTCTGATGGAGGCATTTGGACGGAGGGACTGATCCGTCCAACTTTTAAGGACGTCAGGGACTTAAAAGTATTTTTCAATGGTCAGGGACGAAAATGTCCGCAAAAAAAAGGTCAGGGACCTATTTGTCTTTTACTCTAATTTATACTTTTTATCTATATACATAATTTTAATGGATAAAAAATATTCAAGTCGTAATTTAATATAGCACCTTAGGACAGATCTCACTACAAAAGAGGTATAAAACGACATTAGAATTAAGACAGCCTCATAAGAGCACCATAATATTTGTGAATTATGGTGGTTTATGTTGTAAATCCCGAGTAATTAATGAATAATTAGCTAATAAATTAATTATTACTCAAAGAAAATTAAAAAAATTAATTTTTATAGTTTAATGAAGTAGAAATAATTAAAATATGAATTTTGACACTAATGTGGTCACGCGTTCGTCTTGGAGTCCTCTTCAATTCTATCCAAACAATGTGGTGAGTACCTCTGAATCATGTGCCCATTTTTTTGTGCCCCCTTTTTCCACGAATTTGGTTTAAATTTTGAGTGATTTTGGTGATTTTGATAGTTTAGGAGTACTCTAGTGACTGATAACTATTGGGTTCAACACCAATTTTGAGTGGATAAGGTAAGAAATTACTTAACCCTTTATGAATCATTAATTAGCAAACCCTATGCTAATTATAGTGAATTTGTATTGTATTAGATTGAATTGGGTGATTTGGAGTTAAACTAGAAGATATTTGAAGCTTAAAATTGAATCCTGGGAGCTGAAAATTCAATTAATGAGGAGTTGGAGCTTTGGAGTTTGAGGACCGGTGGATAATTGAGGTGTTCTAGGCTTAGGAAGAAATTGGCCAAGGTATGGTTTTGGTTTCTTGTAGATAATATGTAATGTTTCATGAAAACGTAGGCTAGATGACCAAAGGATAGGGTGAAAATGTGTAAGTATGCAAATGTTTAGTAACCTTGATGGAAACATAGAATTATAGTGATATTGAGTTGATGAATGATGACTTTGTAGATTGATGAGTTGGTGTTTGATGATGATAATGTATAATGATGAGTTATGTTGTGTTGATTATTGAGGTTGATAGAGATACGTGATGATTGATGATGATAGGTTGTGTTGATGACACTTTGTTGAATAATGATTATATTTGGGGTGAAAATTGTTTAGTGAATTGATGATATTGTATGTATTGATGATGAGGAGTGTTTGAAAAATAGGCGAATATGAATTTGGAAGCATGGGGATGTTTTAATTGAGAAATAATTATATATGTATTAAGGTTTTAGAAATGTAAAGGTTTTGGTGACTTTTGGTAAAAATAAATTTTTAGTGAACTTTGGCGGATCATAACTTGAGCCTTGGATTTTGGAGTTGAATGAAACTTTCTCAAATTAAAGATAATTTCAAGAGCTTTACAACAGTATAAAGTGTCTGAAAAAGCGGAATTTTATAGAGGAAGTTTTGGACGTCGGAAGTTTTGTACCAAAAATTGAATTTTCCTAAGTTGCAGAAAATCAGGAATTCTGGTGTGTGTGTGTGTGTACGCACAAAACAGGGAGTGCGTTTTGGCTTGTGCGTATGCACGAGGGGGGTGTGTGTATGCACACCCTGAGGATTTTGTAAGTGTGCGTACGCACACAGTGATGCGTATGCACAGGAAGGGAAGGTCACTTTGTTGCGTGCGTATGCACAGCAATGATGCATACGCACACCACTCTTTTTTACACAAAAATTGTATTTTTCACCATTTGACCTTCTCCGCAAGCTTGTAAACCTCCGAAACTATTATTTTGATAAAAATTCACTATTTTTGAACTATTGACCATTGCTCTAATTTTCCAAACTTCTGAAAACTCTATTTAAGGTTTATTAGTTAGGTTTTAGGTTATTGAGTGGGAGAAGATGAAAATTGGTATCGGAGGAGTTTAAAAAGGGGATAATTGATTTGATGAGATAATGAAAGTGATGAATGAGGCAATTATGAGAACAATGCAATGTTGATGAATGAGATATAATGAGAATAGTAGTGATATTATGAGATGATGATGAAGGAGTTTGATTGAGATGATGATGAATGATTATGTTCAAGATATATGTAGCCGGGTAAGACGTAGTGGTGTTATCCATTTGCTCCAGGTATGAATTGAAATGGTAATTGAGTGAGAGATGGATTGATGAATATTGAGTTTGAATGAAGGATAGTGATGATTGATTTTAAAGTATGATATTTGAATGAATTGAATGATTATGAGAAGTATGTGACCGGGCAAGAGGCGGTGGCGTTGTCCACTCGCTCCAGGTATAAGTTGAGGCTCTGGGTAAAAGCCAGTGGTGTTGTCCACTTTCTTCGGATAAGAGCCGAGACTCCGGGTAAGATGCAGTGGTGTGATGCACTTGCTCCGGATAAGAGTTCGAGACTTCGAGTAAGATGCAAGGGTTGAATTCTGTTGCCATTTGCTCTGGGTTGAGAACTGTAACACCACCTGGGTAAGAGGTAGGGTGAAGTTTTCCCCTACTTCGGGTACGTGGGTAAGATGCAAGGGTTGCGGCATTGACCCACTTGCTCCTTGTTTGATGTTCTATCCAGGGTTAGCTACCAGACATGTCGGGTTTGGCTTTATAACCGACAGATGAGACTCATCGGCCATAGGGCAGACATACATCATATGCATTTGTTTGTTTTGTTTGAGTTTGAATTACTTGGGTTTGCTTATTTGAATTAATATGTCTACTTGATATATGCTTTACCTGCTATAACTGCATCCTATTTGTGTTTTCTTTGTTTGTATTATTTTTCTATGCACCTGAGAGACCCCTTGTCTGGCGGAAGAATGACGAGGGCAGTTCCACTGGTGGTTCGGAGGGTTGGAGAAGACGGAGAGTAAATGATTGAATTACAATTTAGTTGGAGGAGACAGAAAGTGGATTATAAAGTTAAGGTTTAATGAGACAGAAAGTGAATTATAGAATTAGAGTTAGATTGAGACTTGAACACCTTAGAGAGTTTTGCCAAATTTATAGTTTAGTTTATTCCTTTAAGTTTAAATCTGAGTGTCAGAATTATAGGAATGCCTCTACCTTTTTCGGGACCTTATATATTATCTATGTTGGCACCTTTATCATACTGAGAACCCCCGGTTCTCATTCCATACATATAATATTTTTTTCAGATGCAGGATGCGAAGCATCGAACTGAGCATTTTGGAGACTCTTGGAAGCGAAGAACAATCTTGGGAATCGATGTTTGTATTTTGTTTATGTTTATATATGTATATAGTCCATCTTGTATATTTTATGTCTTGTCCCTCTTAGAGGTTGACTTTAGAGAACTAGGTCTTGTATTTGTCTTTTGGCCTTTGCTTCACAGGTCAGGTCTAGAGCTTGATTATGTAACTATCTTTTGGAACTCTATTTATACCTATCTATGTCTCTTGGTTCTTTTCTGTATAAGCCTTCGATCTTAACAGTTTTTGAGTGTGACGAAATTGGCTAGTCTTGGTTTTTGCCTAACTTCTTTGTTAAGGCTCCTAGATATTATATCCTTGCTATATTTATATGAATACATTTTGTTTTTATAGGTCGTAGTACCTTATAACCATTGATTACGACCTAGGCGTAAAGCTCTGTGTGGTAGGTGTTACATATGTGGCTGCCACAATTCATCTTTAGTTAGTGATGGTTTTTTTTATGATTCTGGCAGTTTTGACCGCCATTATGTTTTAAGATGGTTTTAAAAAGTTCAACTTCTCTGATCCATGCCTAATTGCAATGAGAGTGAGATTAGTAAGTGCGTCTGTACGTGTAAGAGTTGTGTTGATGTGGCAGAATTTGAAAACAACATCGCTGCTGCTCTACGAGCTTCTCCTCCATCGATCTCTCCTCCATCAACGATTCTAATCTCCCCTCCATTGATCTTACCTCCATCAATGCTTCTCCTCTGATGGCATATTTGCTTCCATTGATGCGATCTGCAAGGTATTCTATTAGTTTCTGTTCTTTGAGCTTCTCTTCTCCTTATTGACCTTATTTTGTTTAATTCCAAGTTTTGATTGTTCTTTGCTGACTGCTACTACTTATTTTATTTAATGCCAGGTTTTAATTTTTTTGATTGTTCAACTTATTTTTAGGTAAAAAATTAGGGATTATTAGAAGAAATTGACTAAGTTCTTCACCGAATTTCTTTGTAATTATAGGATTGAGTAGAATAATGTGAATACTTATTTTCTCCTAGTATTACGTGCACTGTGAACTACATAGATCTTTTTCTTCATGTTTTCTTTTTGTAGAAATTTTTTTTAAGGAATTTACTAGAGTTGTTATACTTTTTTATTTTGAAATCATGGAGTGATTGATAAACCACTATTTCATGGTTTATCTTGTGCTCAATTGAGTGGTTTTTATCTACTCTTTACCCACTTATTCATACTATTTGCATGGTTTTACATTTGCCTTCCTAATTATGTACTTTGATTGAAAACATGCTTCTTCGGACTTATAATTGCTAATATTAATCCTCTCTTATTACCATTAGATGCCTTGATATGTGTGTTGAGTGATTTCAGATATTATAGGGCAGGAATGACTCAGAGGATGGGAAGAAAGCATGCAAAAGTGGAAGGAATGCAAGAAGTTGGAGAAATTGCTAAGCTGTCCAGCCTGACCTCTCTGCACTCAAACGGCTATAACTTTAGCTACAAAGGTCCAAATGACGCGGTTCCAGTTGCATTAAAAAGCTAACGTCCGGAGCTTCGATTTGATATATAATATGCTATAGTTCCCCTGATGCTAGGCGACGCGACCGCGTGATCCATGCGGCCGCGTCGCAGTGACGGAAATCCAGCGTGGCAAAATTCGAAACCAGCGAATTCTGGACTGTTTCTGACCCAGTTTGCGGCTCAGAAAACACAGATTAGAGGCTATAAAGTGGGGGACTGCATCCATTCATGAGGAGGCTTCCAACAATTCACCTTTCATGTAGTTTTTAGAGGGAGAGGTTCTCTCCTCTCTCTTAGGATTTAGGATTAGGATTCCTCTTAAAGGAATTAGGATATTTTATTATTTCAACTTTATTATTTCAACTTCTTCCCAGGTTCAATGTTCTTTTTATTTCTTTTCTCAATTTGTTTATGACTCTCTATGTTTAGATTGATTTTCTAATTAATATATCTTGAGGTATTTCAGACTTATGATTGCTCCTTTTTATTATATAAATAATTTGGATTTTTTCCTTTTGGCTTTGGTTGATTTATTGGTAACGCTTGAGCTGTCAAATAAAGCAATGGTTGAAATTGGGAGTTGCTCCTATAACTCTAGTCTTTCCATAGGAATTGACTAGGACCTAAGGATTAAGCTAATTAATCCACTTGATTTACCTTCATAGTTAGAGGTTAACAAAGTGGGATTAAAACCCAATTCTCATCACAATTGACAAGAATAGGACTTCCAGTTCTTATACCTTGCCAAGAGTTTTATTATTTATTCAATTTAATACAATATTACTTTCTTGCCATTTACTATTCTTGCTTTTTATCTTATACATTCAAACCCCCAAATTTATAATCTCCATAACCAATAATAAGAACATACCTCCCTGCAATTCCTTGAGAAGACGACCTGAGGTTTAAATACTCGGTTAACAATTTTAAAAGGGGTTTGTTACTTGTGACAACCAAAACGTTTGTACGAAGGGATTTTTGTCGGTTTAGAGACTATATCTACAACGCGACAGTTTTTATGACAATCTTTACTGGCAAAAATCCTAACGTCAAAATGGCGCCGTTGCTGGGGAATCGCAAACGTGTGCCTTATTATTGGTTATTGTAAATATTTTTTTGATCTTTGCTTGTTTATTTGTTTTTATTTTTGCTTTTTCATAAATTAAGCGGTTATTGGTTTTTATTTAGTTATTAAAAAAAAATCTTCAAAAATTTATTCTTAGTGTTCATCTTGATCTTCAAGTTGTTCTTCACGTAAATCTTGACGTTCAAGCTGTTCTTAGTTGTTTTCTTCGTTTTGATCTAAAAATTTGAAATTTGGTGTCATTTTATTATTTTTCTCTTTCCTCATTAAATTCAAAAATAGACTATCAACAACCACCACCATATGCCTATGAATCCTCTCATCAACATGACTTTGGACCACCATACTCACAAGCCCCTTTCCGCCATTCACCTCCATATGACCCTAACCCTCAACCACCATACCAACCACCTTATGAACCAAATGAACCATACATAGATCCACCCCAAACCTCCATGGAGAAAGCACTTGCCAATCTAAACTCTACTATACGAGCTCTCGTCGCCCAAATCAGACCACCAAATACCTTCAACAATCAACCCTCAAGCTCTAGTGCACTTCCTTTTCAACCACAGAATGATCTCTCCATCCCATCACCACCATCCATGGAAGAGCACCCACATCCATCAATCCAAGAGCAACATGATCCCAATGATGCTATTGACATGGAACAAGAGAGAAGGGATCATCTTCGCGAATCCATACTTCATAAGGAGCTAGAGGAGGCCCTAAGGGTGAAGGTAGTAAATACTCTTGAAGATGAAAGAACAATTAAAAGGAGTTGTCATGGAAAGCAAATCATCAAGAATGAGTACGATTTTATATTAAAACTACTGGACAAAGCAGTAATTATTAAAGAGGAACAAGTGGTTGAAAACTTGCGACATGCTGAACCTCCATGGGAAAGTCAAGACATAGAGCCTCCTTCCAAGACGGTTGCATTTGATGTTGAGGAGGGTGTACAACCTCCAAGGCATACCCTGGTTGAAGACTTGGAAGAGGTTGAAATTGAAGAAGCTTACAAGGTGGTGGAAGTTGTCAGAGAAGAGCACAAGGGAGTGGAGCTTGCAATTTCATTAGAAATACCTCCCCCTAAGTTGCCATCATCCTTCACAACATTCAAGTGGGTAAAATTCATATCCCTTAGCTTTCTAATCCCACTTGAATATGGGCTACTGGAGATGGATGGTCAACTTAGAGCTCTTTGTGACATTAAGAGTAAGAGGAAGATGGTCAGTGGTACGAATTGTCCTATAAGGTTCGTTATGGTTGGAAGCTTTAAACGCAATGGTTGGTGTAGAGCTCAATTGAATGGGTCTAGGAAGATGTTTGGTAGCTGCAGTGAGAATTCAAATTACTTATCACCCAATTGGAAAAATACAGATCCCGATAAAGATGGGTGTAAAAGCAAGATTTGGGATCCTGGAATCTGCTCTGACATTTGTCACTCCGGGAGCCTAAGAATCTGTTAGAAGCTTTTTAAGGGCTTTACATGCCTAGTTTGGGACCCCGGAGGTGACTGGAGATACAAACATTGGTGGAGATTTCTGGATGAGTTCAAGCACAAGCCACCATAACAGGGAGCTCACCAAATGTCCAACTTAAGGACTCTAACTAAAGGTGCTAGGTGGGAGACAACCCACCATGGTATAATCGTTCATTTTTAATTTTTATTTAGTTTTATTTGTTTTTGAGTTTCATTTTATTTTATTATATTGAACCTGGAGTTTTGCATCACATTCATATTAACACTGTATTCTGCATCTTTTCAGATTAAAAAAAAAAAAGCGAGCACGCGACGTGACCGCATCAGCGACGCGTCCGCGTCGCAAGGAGATGGGAGACAATATTAATATGAACAGAGAGTTTTGCAAGAGTAGCGCTGGAGGCGTACCAATGGCACAAATCATCCCACGCGACCGCGTCGCTGACGCGACCGCGTCATATGGGAATAATGGCCTCCCACGCGACCGCGTCATCCACGCGGCCGCGTGACCTGAAATCGACGTCAACCGGGTGCATGGCCGAAAGTTGAGCTGGAGTTGGGCTGGATCCGTGCTAGTAGCACAAGCCCTGCCACGCGAACACGTCACCCACGCATCCACATCATATTGGAAATAACGCAACCCGCGCGATCGCGTCGACCACGCGACTGCGTCACCCAGAATTTTGGCAAAAAGAGTTTCGAACAGAGAGTTGTGCGACCGCGAGGGTGCACTCGCACCACTAGCACAAATCAAGTCACGCGATCGCGTGCCCCACGCGTCCGCGTCGCCTAACCTTATTGCGCACCACGCGACCGCGTCACCCACGCGACCGCGTCGCCGGCGTCGCACAACCTATCCAAATTAGTGCCAATTTTCTTATCTTCTCTTTTCTAATCCTAATTTCTTCCTTCTCTCTCCTTTCTCACTTTCTTTTTCTTCTTCTCATCCTTTTTCCCACTCATTTTATTTTACTTCATTTATTTGCATATTTCATTCATTGCATTATTCTCATTGGTGTTGGAGTTTTATTTAGATAAGTGCCTTAATTTATTTGAGCAGATGGCTATTCTGAGGAGAGATTTGACAATTGACATTTATTCATGGCTCTCTTATACATTTGGATTACATTATTTTCATCCCTATTTTAACTTGCACACCCAGTGTTTGTGAAAAAAGCTTTTATGGCATTTTAAATCTTATTTTATTTTACTCTTTCACTTGCATGCCTCTTTTTCACAACACTTGTGCTCCACATGTATTTGGGATTATCATTCATAATTGTCATCATTACACATGCTCTTTAATTTAGCACATTTATTACTTGATGCTTGAGTTATGCTTCTCATGCCTGTTATTTGCATGTTTTAATCCTCTTGCATCTTATTATTTTGAATTGCCCCTTTTTGATCTTTATTGTTGTCTTTCCTACATGTTGTAGCTACCATGTAGTTGGGCTATCATCTTTCCTTTGGCATTCCTTATCACTTGAAATTTCCTCCCTTCCAGTCTTAGTTTTCTATATTTTACACTCTTTTTTTTTCTTCTTCCTTAGGCATGGGTACCAAGAAAGAAAAAGAGAAGGCCACTGACAAGACACTAGCAAGGAAAGGAACCAAGAGATCTCCAACTAAGGCACCTCCATCTACAAGCGTCAGTTGGAGCAACCCGTCCACCTGCACATCTCAGCATGCATCGAGGACGGTGCAATCTTTAAGTGTGGGGAGGTCGATACCAATCTCCATGGGTTAGTTATTTCTTGACTCAACACCAATGATTTATTTCCTTATTCATTGTTGCATTTGCATGTTTGATTGTATATTTGTTTAATTTTTTGCATATTTTACCACTTGGTTAAAGTAATATTTTCTTTTTCAAGAAACCTTTTTAGAGAATTTCACTAATTTGAATAAAATTTAATGTTACACTTGTTTGAAGAGATATTATACTGGAACATGGTTTAGAGCTCGAACACACAAAACCTGTGAGATTTTGAGCCTATTTAAAATTGGTTGCATTTTATCAACCAATATTTTATTTTTAGTGTGTATCTTTCTCTCTAAAATTGTGATCTCTGTCTTGCTTAATTCTATATTTCCATGGTTTGATGTATGCATGCACTTATATGATTGAGGCCTTTGTTTCACTGAGCTTACATACCCATATGGCCTTACCTTTCATTATCCTTTGCAAACCAATTTGAGCCTATTATACCCCTTTGTTCCTTACTTTAGCACATCATTAACTCTAAGCGGAAAACAATAATGTCCTTAATTTGAATCCTTAGTTAGCTTAGACTAGTGAGAGTGCTTATAAATTAAGTGTGGGGAAGCGAATTTGGAAACAATTGGTTTGAGAATTGAGTATGTTAGAATTTTCTGAAAATGTGAAAAAAAATGTTTAGGACATGATTCATGCATCCAATAATTTAATCATATGCATTGAGAAAAATAAAAGAAAAAGAAAAATTATGTATAAAAAAAAAGAAAAGAAAAGAAAAGAAAAGAGGAAAAAGAGCAAATAAGAAAAAGGGGACAAAATGCCCCAAAGTAAATGTTGAAAACAATGCATATGAATTGTACTTGAAATTAGAATGTATGAATATGTGGAAAACATGGTTGATGGATAGTTAGATTTTGTACTGTGATTACATGGATTGTTTAAGTTAGGTGGAAAGTCTAAGTTAATTAAGGATCCAGATTTTAGTCCACTTGGCCAAATACAATCCTACCTTGACCCTAACCCCATTACAACCCTTAAAAGACCTCTTGATATGTGTATCTGTACATTAAATTTATGTTGATTGTTAGATGAAGAGCAAGCCTTAGAAAGCAAAGTTAGTAGAGCATTTAGAGAATCGAACCTTAAACACTTGAGTGATTAGAGTGTATACACTACCAGTGAGGGTTCGAAGCTCAATTCCTTGTTCCCTACCTTCATGAGCTATTTTCTTCTTGCAAGTTTATTTGTACTTCATTTTCATGATTTGAATTAGTGAAATCCAGTTCATATTTATTCTTGGAGAATTTATTTACTTTTAAACCAAGTAGGTAGAGACATTTTGCATGTAGTTAGATTCATATAGATAGGTTGCATTTCATACCATTCCTCTTCATTCTTTATAGTTTCTCTTGAGCTTAGCATGAGGACATGCTAGTGTTTAAGTATGGAGAGATTGATAAACCACTATTTCATGGTTTATCTTGTGTTCAATTGAGTAGTTTTTATCTACTCTTTACCCACTTATTTATACTATTTGCATGGTTTTACATTTGCCTTCCTAATTATGTACTTTGATTGAAAACATGCTTCTTCAGACTTATAATTGCTAATATTAATCCTCTCTTATTACCATTAGATGCCTTGATATTTGTGTTGAGTGATTTCAGATATTATAGGGCAGGAATGACTCAGAGGATGGGAAGAAAGCATGCAAAAGTGGAAGGAATGCAAGAAGTTGGAGAAATTGCTAAGCTGTCCAGCCTGACCTCTCTGCACTCAAACGGCTATAACTTTAGCTACAGAGGTCCAAACGACGCGGTTCCAGTTGCGTTGGAAAGTTAACGTCTGGGGCTTCGATTTGATATATAATATGCTATAATTCCCCTGACGCTAGGCAACGCGACCGCGTGATCCATACGGCCACGTCGCAGAGATGGAAATCCAGCGTGGCAAAATTCGAAACCAGCGAATTCTGGACTGTTTCTGACCTAGTTTGCGGCCCAGAAAACACAGATTAGAGGCTATAAAGTGGGGAACTGCATCCATTCATGAGGAGACTTCCAACAATTCACCTTTCATGTAGTTTTTAGAGGGAGAGGTTCTCTCCTTTCTCTTAGGATTTAGGATTAGGATTCCTCTTAAAGGAATTAGGATATATTATTATTTCAACTTTATTATTTCAACTTCTTCCCAGGTTCAATGTTCTTTTTATTTCTTTTCTCAATTTGTTTATGACTCTCTATGTTTAGATTGATTTTCTAATTAATATATCTTGAGGTATTTCAGACTTATGATTGCTCCTTTTTATTATATAAATAATTTGGATTTTTCCCTTTTGACTTTGGTTGATTTATTGGTAACGCTTGAGCTGTCAAATAAAGTAGTGGTTGAAATTGGGAGTTGCTCCTATAACTCTAGTCTTTCCATAGGAATTGACTAGGACCTAAGGATTAAGCTAATTAATCCACTTGATTTACCTTCATAGTTAGAGGTTAACAAAGTGGGATTAAAACCCAATTCTCATCACAATTGACAAGAATAGGACTTCCAGTTCTTATACCTTGCCAAGAGTTTTATTATTTATTTAATTTAATACAATATTACTTTCTTGCCATTTACTATTCTTGCTTTTTATCTTATACATTCAAACCCCCCAAATTTACAATCTCCATAACCAATAATAAGCACATACCTCCCTGCAATTCCTTGAGAAGACGACCCAAGGTTTAAATACTCGGTTAACAATTTTAAAAGGGGTTTGTTACTTGTGACAATCAAAACGTTTGTATGAAGGGATTTTTGTCGGTTTAGAGACTATATCTACAACACGACTGTTTTTATGACATTCTTTACTGGCAAAAATCCTAGCGTCAGTGATCAAAGTCTCAACTAAATTATTTGAAATCCTATAAACATTCTCGTAGAAACGCCATTTTTGCTCCTTCTAACTTCTCCTCCTTCATCAAGATTTTCTCCAGATCTGCGAGCTTCTCTTCCTTCCTCAAGCTTCTGCTTTGCTAGCTTCTCCTCTTCCATTAACATGCCTTATCCTCCACAATCTGTTTCTCAGTTTGCGTTCTAACTTTTTACTTCTAGATTTGTAACTAAATTCACATCCTCTTGTTCTAATTATTTCAATGATTTTTATATGCTAATTATTCTAATTACATCCTCTCTCTTATCTAGTTTATGATCATCGTATATATCGAAAGTTCTATCACTTAATATTCTAAAATTCAATTTTTATTCAAAATTTTGAAAAAACAAGAAGTTTGTTCAACTTTCAAACCATAATCTATCATTGTCAGCTTCTTAGTCTAATTATCATAACATAGATACCTTTACAAGTATTTAGATATCCTAATTTAAGCAGCTTTGTGATGTATTTTTTTAACTCAATTTTGTTGCCGTCTTAGTAGAAAACTTTTAATCCTTTTAAATTTTGTGTCATTCTTAATTAAGTTGTTTTATAGATGTTCTAGAGTCTGTAACTCAGACTAAATTAGTTATCTTTCTAAGCTATGTTCAGCTATCACAATAACTCGGATATCTGACTCACTTTTGAGTTATGTGTTTTTTCAACTTTTGGCCTCAATATTTGTTTATGTATTTATCTATTTGCATGCACAACCATTGGAACATGTTCATTTTTATTTGTGTTGTTTTTCACCATTTTAGTGCATAACTGGTGCACGAAATTGTGATCTTAGGCGACGGCGCCAGAAACTCTATACGCACGTCTTAATAAATCGTTTTTCATTCACAACTTCGATACAACTAACCAGCAAGTGCACTGGGTCGTCCAAGTAATAAACCTTACGTGAGTAAGGGTCGATCCCACGGAGATTGTTGGTATGAAGCAAGCTACGGTCACCTTGAAAATCTCAGTCAGGCGGATATAAAATAGTTATGGATTTTTCAAATATTAATAATAAATAGAAAATAAGGATAGAAATACTTATGTATATCATTGGTTAGAATTTCAGATAAGCGTATAGAGATGCATTCGTTCCTCTGAACCTCTGCTTTCCTGCTGTCTTCATCCAATCAATCTTACTCCTTTCCATGGCTGGCTTTATATCTAAGATAGCATAAAACTGATCAAAGATGATGATCAATACAATAGTAAAAAGTCCTATTTATAATAAACTAGTTACTAGAGTTTACAGAAGTAAGTAATTGATGCATAAATCCACTTCCGGGGCCCACTTGGTGTGTGCTTGGGCTGAGCTTGAATGTTATACGTGTAGAGGTCAATCTTGGAGTTGAACGCCAGTTTGTAACATATTTCTGGCGTTCAACTCTGGCTTGTGACGTGTTTCTGGCGTTTAACTCCAGACAGCAGCATAGAACTGGCGTTCAACGCCCTTTTACGTCATCTAAACTCGGCCAAAGTATGGACTATTATATATTGGTGGAAAGCCCTAGATGTCTACTTTCCAACGCAATTGGAAGTGCGCCATTTTGAGTTCTGTTGCTCTAGAAAATCCACTTTGAGTGCAGGGAGGTCAGAATCCAACAGCATCAGCAGTCCTTCTTCAACCTCTGAATCTGATTTTTGCTCAAGTCCCTAAATTTCAGCCAGAAAATACCTGAAATCACAGAAAAACACACAAACTCATAGTAAAGTCCAGAAATGTGAATTTAACATAAAAACTAATGAAAACATCCCTAAAAGTAACTAGATTCTACTAAAAATATACTAAAAACAATGTCAAAAAGCGTATAAATTATCCGCTCATCACAAAACCAAACATAAATTGTTGCTTGTCCCCAAGCAACCGAAAATCAAATAGGGTAAAAAGAAGAGAATATACTATAAATTCCAAACTATCAATGAAACATAGCTCCAATCAGATGAGCGGGACTTGTAGCTTTTTGCCTCTTGAATAGTTTTGGCATCTCACTTTATCCATTGAGGTTCAGAATGATTGGCATCTATAGGAACTCAGAGTTCAGATAGTGTTATTGATTCTCCTAGTTCAGTATGATGATTCTTGAACACAGCTATTTTATGAGTCTTGGTCGTGGCCCTAAGCACTTTGTTTTCCAGTATTACCACCGGATACATAAATGCCACAAACACATAACTGGGTGAACCTTTTCAGATTGTGACTCAGCTTTGCTAAAGTCCCCAATTAGAGGTGTCCAGCATTCTTAAGCACACTCTTCTTTTGCTTTGGACCTTGACTTTAACCGCTCTGTCTCAAGTTTTCACTTGACACCTTCACGCCACAAGCACATGGTTAGGGACAGCTTGGTTTAGCCACTTAGGCCAGGATTTTATTCATTTAGGCCCTCCTATCCACTGATGCTCAAAGCCTTGAGATCCTTTTTATTGCCCTTGCCTTTTGGTTTTAAGGGTTACTGGCTTTTGCTCTTGCCTCTTGGTTTTAAGAGCTTTTGGTTTTTTCTGCTTGCTTTTTCTTTTTATTTTTATTTTATTTTTTTTCTTTCTATTTTTTTGCTATATTTTTTTTTCTGCAAGCTTTGTTCTTTGATGCTTTTTCTTGCTTCAAGAATCATTTTTATGATTTTTCAGATTATCAAATAACATTTCTCCTTATCATCATTCTTTCAAG
>NC_029790.2:49840176-49870423 GCF_000816755.2 Arachis ipaensis | reverse complement strand
CCCCAGGAGAGGGCTTTTCGGCTATTTTGTAGAGTTCAAGGGAGATGACTTCATGAACTTCTACTTCCTCTTCAATCATGATGCTATGAATCATGATGGCCCGATCCACAGTAACTTCAGATCAGTTGCTAGTGGGGATGATGGAGCGTTGGATGAATTCCAACCATCCTCTAGCCACAGGCTTGAGGTCCAGTCTTCTTAATTGAACCGGCTTGCCTTTTGAGTCTCTTTTCCATTGAGCTCCTTCCACACATATGTCCATGAGGACTTGGTCCAACCTTTTATCAAAGTTATCTCCTTGCATCATAGGCAAGTTAAACGCCAACCTCATATTTTCCGGACTAAAATCTAAGTATTTCCCCCGAACCATTGTAATATAATTCTTTGGGTTTGGGTTCTTACTTTGATCATGGTTCCTAGTGATCCATGCATTGGCATAGAACTCTTGAACCATTAGGATGCCGACTTGTTGGATAGGGTTTGTTAGAACTTCCCAACCTCTTCTTTGGATTTCATGTCGGATCTCCGGATACTCATTCTTCTTAAGCTTGAAAGGGACCTCGGGGGTCACCTTCTTCTTGGCCACAACATCATAGAAGTGGTCTTTATGAGCTTTGGAGATGAATCTTTCCATCTCCCATGACTCGGAGGTGGAAGCTTTTGTCTTCCCTTTCCCTTTTCTAGAGGATTCTCCGGTCTTGGGTGCCATCAATGGTAATGGAAAAACAAAAAGTTTATGCTTTTACCATACCAAACTTAGAATATTGCTCGCCCTCGAGCAAGAGAAGAAAGAATAGATGAAGAAGAAGAAGAAAATATGGAGGAGAGGGGGTTGTGTTGTGTGAAAATGAAGAAGAATAGAGGGCTTTATATAAGGAAGGGAGGGGGGGTAAGGTTTGGCCATAAGGGTGGGTTTTGGGTGGGAAATTGATTTTGAATTTTGAAGGTAGGTGGGGTGTATGAGGTAGGTTTATGGGGAAGAGTGGATGGATGTGAGTGGTGAAGTGGTTATAGGGAAGAGAGATTGAGGTGATTGGTGAAGAGTTTTGGGGAAGAGTGTGTATGGGATTGTGTGAAAGAGGGGTGAGAAGAAGTGAGTGGAGGTAGGTGGGGATCCTGTGGGGTCCACAGATCCTGAGGTGTTCAAGGATTTACAATCTTGCACCAAATTAGGCATGCAAAATGCCCTTGCACACAACTCTGGGCGTTCAGCGCCAGATTGGTGCTTGTTCTGGGCGTTGAACGCCCATTTGTTGCCCATTTTTAGCGTTGAACGCCAGAACCATGCTTGTTCTGGGCGTTCAGCTCCAGCTCTTCTCCAGGGTGCAATTCTGGCGTTCAAACGCCCAGATGCTGCCCATTTTGGGCGTTCAGTGCCAGAACCATGCTCTGTTCTGGCGTTGAACGCCAGCCAGATGCTTCTTACTGGCGTTTAAACGCCAGTAAGGTCTTCCTCCGGGGTGTGA
Source organism: Arachis ipaensis (assembly GCF_000816755.2). Classification (NCBI taxonomy): domain Eukaryota; kingdom Viridiplantae; phylum Streptophyta; class Magnoliopsida; order Fabales; family Fabaceae; genus Arachis; species Arachis ipaensis. The sequence continues at coordinate 49,868,957 of NC_029790.2, read as the reverse complement.
TTTTTCTTCTGCTGTTTTTGATTCCGTTTTCAATTTTTATATTTATTTTGTGATTCCACATGATCATGAACCTAATAAAACATGAAAGGAACAAGAAAAATAAAATTAGATAAATAAAAATTGGGTTGCCTCCCAACAAGCGCTTCTTTAATGTCAATAGTTTGACAGTGGGCTCTCATGGAGCCTCACAGATGTTCAGAGCATTGTTGAGACTTCCCAACACCAAACTTAGAGTTTGGATATGGGAGCTCAACACCAAACTTAGAGTTTGGTTGCGGCCTCCCAACACCAAACTTAGAGTTTGACTGTGGGGGCTCTGGTTGACTCTGTTTTGAGAGAAGCTTACTGTGCCTCTTTTCCATGTTTACAGAAGGGTAAAGGGTAGTAGCCTTTTCAAAGATTATGTTGCCTATGGTACAAGGTATTACGAACTTTCCAGGATCCTGTTTCTTCTGAGGCAATGTCAGTTGATCCAGATCACTTAGTTCATTGGTGAACAAGGGAGGTTCATCTTCCCAAGTCTCAATACCAAATAATTTGGCATTCAGCTTCATGATTGCACCAAGGTACTTGGTAACTTGCTCTTCAGTAACATCCTCATTCTCTTCAGAAGATGAATACTCATCAGAGCTCATGATGGGCATAAGGAGGTTTAATGGAATCTCTATGGTCTCTAGATGAGTCTCAGATTCCTTTGGTTCCTCAAAGGGAAACTCCTTATTGATCACTGGACATCCCAGGAGGTCTTCCTCACTAGGATTTACGTCCTCCCCTTCCTCTCCAGGTTCGGCCGTGTTGACTATGTCAATGGCCTTGCACTCTCCTTTTGGATTTTCTCCTGTATTGCTTGGGAGAGTACTAGGAGGGATTTCAGTGATCCTTTTACTCAGCTGGCCCACTTGTGCCTCCAAATTTCTAATGGAGGACCTTGTTTCATTCATGAAACTTACAGTGGCCTTAGATAGATCAGAGACTAAATTTGCTAAATTAGAGGTATTTTGTTCAGAGTTCTCTGTCTGTTGCTAAGTGGATGATGGAAAAGGCTTGCTGTTGCTAAACCTATTTCTTCCACCATTATTAAAGCCTTGTTGAGGCTTTTGTTGATCCTTCTATGAGAGATTTGGATGATTTCTCCAAGAGGGGTTATAGGTGTTTCCATAAGGTTCACCCATATAATTCACCTCTGCTATTGCAGGGTTTTTAGGATCATAAGCTTCTTCTTCAGAAGATGCCTCTTGAGTACTATTGGATGCAGCTTGCATTCCATTCAGACTCTGAGAAATCATATTGACTTGCTGAGTCAATATTTTATTCTGAGCAATATGGCATTCAGAGTATCAATTTCAAGAACTCCCTTCTTCATAGGCGTCCCATTACTCACAGGATTCCTCTCAGAAGTGTACATGAACTGGTTATTAGCAACCATGTCAATGAGTTCTTGAGCTTCTGCAGGCGTTTTCTTTAAGTGAATGGATCCACCTGCAGAAGTATCCAATGACATTTTAGCTAATTCAGACAGACCATCATAGAATATGTCCAAGATGGTCCATTATGAAAGCATGTCAGAAGGACACTTTTTGGTTAGTTCTTTGTATCTCTCCCAAGCTTCATAGAGGGATTCACCTTCTTTCTGTCTGAAGGTCTGAACATCCACTCTAAGCTTACTCAGCTTTTGTCCATGTAAATTGGAATTAGGTGCAGTAAAGTCACCAAGCATCCTCCTTGCATTATTATTATTTTCGGCTGCCATCTCCTCTTCTTGTTCGAAAATTTCTGAAAGGTGCTTGCTGGATTGTTGTAATTTAGCTTCTCTTAGTTTCCTCTTCAGAGTTCTTTCAGGTTCTGGATCTGCTTCAACAAGAATATTCCTGTCCTTGCTCCTGCTCATATGAAAAAGAGGGACAGAAAAATAATAATAATAGGGATCCTTTTTGCCCAAGTATAGAGGTTCCCTTATATGAGTAGAAGAAAAGAAGAAGAGAAAATCTGAACTCAGAGAGAGAAAGGGTTCAGATTTTTGGGGAGTGAGGGAGAGATGTTAGTAGATGAATAAATAAAATAGAAGGAGATGAGAGAGAAGGAGAATTTTCGAAAATTATTTTTGAAAAAGAGTTAGTGATTTTCGAAAATAGTTTTTGAAAAAGGTTAGAAATTTTTTGAAAATTAAAATAATTAGTTAATTAAAAAGAAATTTTGAAAAAGAGGGAAGTTATTTTCGAAAATTAGAGACAGAGAGTTAGTTAGGTAGTTTTGAAAAAGATAAGAAACAAACAAAAAGTTAGTTAGTTAGTTGAAACAAATTTGAAAATCAATTTTGAAAAGATAAGAAGATAAGAAGTTAGAAAAGATATTTGAAAATCAAATTTTTGAAAAAGATATGATTTTGAAAAAGATAAGATAAAAAGATATTTTTGAAAAGATATGATTGAAATTATTTTTGAAAAAGATTTGATTTTTAAAATTACAATTAATGACTTGATTCACAAGAAATCACAAGATATGATTCTAGAACTCAAAGTTTGAATCTTTCTTAACAAGCAAGTAACAAACTTGAAATTTTTGAATCAAAACATTAATTGATGATGTTATTTTAGAAAATTAGGAGATAAAGATAAGAAAAAGATTTTTGAAAAATATTTTTAAAATTTTCGAAAATAAATAAGAGAAATGAAAAAGATTTGTTTTTTGAAAAAGATTTTGAAAAAGATAAGATTTTTGAATTGAAAATTTGATTTGACTCATAAAAACAACTAGATTTTAAAAAGTTTAGAAAAAGTCAACTCAAATTTTCGAAATTTATGAGTGAAAAAGGGAAAGATATTTTTTTTTTGATTTTTGAATTTTTAATGATGAGAGGGAAAAACATGAAAAAGACTCAATGCATGAAAATTTTGGATCAAAACAATGAATGCATGCAAGAATGCTATGAATGTCAAGATGAACACCAAGAATACCTTGAATGTCAAGATGAACATCAAGAACTTATTTTTGAAAAATTTTTAATGCAAAGAAAACATGCAAGACACCAAACTTAAAAATTTTTCATGTATAGAAACTATGAATGCAAGAATGCATATGAAAAACAAGAAAAGACACAAAATATGAAAACATCAAGATCAAACAAGAAGACTTACCAAGAACAACTTGAAGATCATGAAGAACACTATGAATGCATGAATTTTTCGAAAATTTTATGCAAACTTTAAAACATGCAATTGACACCAAACTTTCAACTTGACTCAAGACTCAAACAAGAAACATGAAATATTTTTTATTTTTATGAATTTTTGATTTTTTTGGATTTTTGTATATTTTGTTTTCGAAAAAACATATAGGAAAAAGAAAATAAGGATTTCAAAATTTTTTAATATGAATTCCAGGAATCTTGTATTCTTAGTCTAAAGCTCCAATCCGAGGGTTAGGCATGACTTTATAGCCAGCCAAGCTTTAGTATGTAACTCAGACATGCCACGACTGACATTCCAATTAACTTACCTCTATGCTGATGGTTGGAAGCCCCTATCCAAAAGAATTAGACATGGCTTTACAGCCAGCCAGGCTTCAACATGCTTCATGAAACTCTAGAATTCATTCTTAAAAATTCTGAAGAAAAATATATTTTTGAAAAGATTTATTTATTTTTGTTTTCGAAAACAGATGAAAAATTTTTGAAAGGTTTTTGAAAAATTTTTGAAAATAAAACAAAAAGAAAATTACCTAATCTGAGCAACAAGATGAACCGTCAGTTGTTCAAACTTGAACAATCCCCAGCAACGGTGCCAAAAACTTGGTGCACAAAATTGTGATCTCAGGCAACGGTGCCAGAAACTCTGTACGCACGTCTTAATAAATCGTTTTTCATTCACAACTTCGATACAACTAACCAGCAAGTGCACTGGGTCGTCCAAGTAATAAACCTTACGTGTGTAAGGGTCGATCCCACGGAGATTGTTGGTATGAAGCAAGCTATGGTCACCTTGTAAATCTCAGTCAGGCGGATATAAAATAGTTATGGAGTTTTCGAATATTAATAATAAATAGATAGTAAGGATAGAAATACTTATGTAATTCATTGATTAGAATTTCAGATAAGCGTATATAGTCATTCAATCCCAGAGTCCTACTCGGAATACCACAGACAAGGTTTAGACTTTCCGGATTCTCATGAATGCCGCCATCAATCTAGCTTATACCACGAAGATTCTGATTAAGAGATCCAAGAGATACTCATTCAATCTAAGGTAGAACGGAAGTGGTTGTCAGGCACGCGTTCATAGGGAATGATGATGATTGTCATGTTCATCACATTCAGGTTGAAGTGCGAATGAATATCTTAGAAGCGGAATAAGTTGAATTGAATAGAAAAACAGTAGTACTTTGCATTAATCTTTGAGGAACAGCAGAGCTCCACACCTTAATCTATGGAGTGCAGAAACTCTACCGTATGAAAATACATAAGTTATAATGGTTCAGGCATGGCCGAATGGCCAGCCCCCATGAAAGTCTAAGATAGCATAAAACTGATCAAAGATGATGATCAATACAATAGTAAAAAGTCCTATTTATAATAAACTAGTTACTAGGGTTTACAGAAGTAAGTAATTGATGCATAAATCCACTTCTGGGGCCCACTTGGTGTGTGCTTGGGCTGAGCTTGAATGTTACACGTGTAGAGGTCAATCTTGGAGTTGAACGCCAGTTTGTAATGTATTTCTGGTGTTCAACTCTGGCTTGTGACGTGTTTCTGGCTTTTAACTCCAGACAGCAGCATAGAACTGGAGTTCAACGCCCTTTTATGTCATCTAAACTCGGCCAAAGTATGGACTATTATATATTTCTAGAAAGCCCTGGATGTCTACTTTCCAACGCAATTGAAAGCGCGCCATTTTGAGTTCTCTAGCTCCAGAAAATCCACTTTGAGTGCAGGGAGGTCAGAATCCAACAGCATCAGCAGTCCTTCTTCAACCTCTGAATCTGATTTTTGCTCAAGTCCCTCAATTTCAGCCAGAAAATACCTGAAATCACAGAAAAACACACAAACTCATAGTAAAGTCCAGAAATGTGATTTTAACATAAAAACTAATGAAAACATCCCTAAAAGTAACTAGATTCTACTAAAAACATACTAAAAACAATGCCAAAAAGCGTATAAATTATCCGCTCATCAATAACATAGCTTCATTCTTTACATAGAGGACCTAGTGCAATCTTAATTGCAAAACAATAGTAACTACTTTTTAGTGTCTTAATGATTTAGGAAACATGTGTTACACTCAGAATTATATTAGATACCTATTTAATGTTTAAAGTGATTCATATTGGAGGTTAAATGTCATGGTTCTTTGTTACATTCTTGCATATCTTTTGAAGCCATATAACATCACTTATTACAAATTTCTCATTTGTGCAATAATTTTATTGAGCTCATAAACTTGTTAATTATACTACTAAGTTAATGTGACAATAATGTTGAATAGAAACCAATACCATGTCATTAATCTAATTAATTAAAGCTCTTAATTAAGTTATTAAAATTAATTTATTTATGCTGATCATTAATCATATAATATTTTAATCTCATAAAATCACTAATATGCAATGGCTCTTAGTCTCTTAGTAGCTAATAAAAATCGTCCAATCCTACCAGGGAAGAACTGCTATAGTAGAATATAAAAAATGAGGTTCATAATGGATCATTATTATGTGTTCAATTTTGGTTCTACTTGATACAGATTTTTCGCAAAACAACCGAAGAGTGCACCGGATCGCACCAAGTAATACCAAGTATTCTGTCAAGGATATTCCACCGAGCAATAGCTCGGCTGCACGCTGTTTTGCAAGCTTCTATAGTCAGTAGAAGAATTATCCTCGGAACTTGACCTCGGGCGTGAAACTTGCAAGAAAGACTCCGACGCTCAAGTTAGTAACTTTCTTCAGAATAAGAAAACAAAGCTAGAATACTATGAGATTGTAGTTGTTTTGAGATACTAGTGGTATTCATTGTCTCTTGTGAAATTGGTTCCACCCTTGTTATATAGATGAATGAGGTTGTACTCTGCAACGGCTTTCAGAGTTAGTGGTCGTCTTTTTCGGAAAGCTCGTTATGCTTTTGAATGTTTGTTTTAGTTGTACGGGAATATCGGCATTTGTGTTTTGCCGAGGATTCCTCATTAGTCCGATATATGCTCGGTAACTTATTATGAAGCCGAGGTTGTAGGTATTGTCCACGGCCCCCAAGCTTAGCTTGTAAAAAACAGGTTGAGCTTCTATATCCTCGGCTTTAGAATATTGTGGGCTGAGAGGATATATTGTATGAGCCCCCAAGTTCAACATGTTTTTTTTTGTGTTTGTGGGCTTTGGTGGTGGGCCGTCGATGGGTTTATACTTTGTTTATTTTGCTTTTGTTTCTTGGTTGTAATAGAGAAACATTTGGGTAGTGGGAGGTGAAAGTGTTAGTGTCCTATTAACTTCCCTTGTTTGTAAAAACCATTTGTCTTCTCCATGTTGTAGGGTTTACTGAAAGGACAATCATGACTAAGAAAGGTTAGTAGTTTGCTTTTTGTTTGTACTTTCATCTTCTTTGTTCTGTCGGATAATGGGTAAGAAAGCAATGGCTGTAATAGATGAAGGGGATCCTTATGGTTGGGTTGTGATAAACCACTATTTTATGGTTTATCTTGTGCTAATTTGAGTAGTTTTTATCAAGTCTTTGCACACTTATTCATACAATCTGCATGATTTTACAATTCCTTCCCAAATTTTGTTCTATGGTTGAAAACTTGCTTCATAAGCTCTTAAATTGTGTATTTTAACCCCCCTCTATACCATTCGATACCGTGATCTGTGTGCTAAGTGTTTTTAGACTATATAGGGCAGGAATGGCTTAGAGGATGGAGAGGAAGCTTGCAAAAATGAAAAGAACACAAGAAACAAAGGAGATAACCAGTGTGGATCGACGTGCACGCATGGCTCACGTGTGCGCGTGACTTTGAGCTTTCCACAGCGACGCGTGCGCATACCTGACGTGTACGCGTGAAAAGCGAGATTGCACAGCGACGCGTGCGCGTACCTGATGCGTACGCGTGACACGGGAAGAAGACCATCAATGCGTACGCGTGACTGACGCGTACGCATGACATGCGCCACGTGCAGAAATCGCAGAAGACACTGGGGGTGATTTTGGGCGAAGTTTGGATCCAGTTTTTGTCCCAGAAGCGCAGACTAGAGCCAGGGGACAAGCAGAGACTCAACACACATTCATTTTGACACAGTTTTAGTTTTTAGTTTTGAATCTTAGAGAGAATTCTTCTCCTTCCTCTAGGGTTCTTCACATTCATAGATTTCTAGTTTTATGCTTTTGATTTGGATGTTGTGAAGAGTTACTACCTCCGTTAAAGTTTCTATCATTCTAGTTTGTTTCCTTATTCCCTTACGTTTTAATCACCCATTTACCCCGTTCAGATTTACATATGGATATCTTTGATTTTGGAATTTATTAATGCAAAGAACTACTTTTTACCTTTAATTAATTTTTAGTTATTATTTTATTTAATTTATCATGTCTTCTTTTTATTCCCTTTTATGGTTTATGAAAATGGCATTCATATCAATGGAGTAGACCCCCAACTTGACTTGGGAGTTGATTAAAAGGAGACCCTTGAGTTGGAATACTCAAGTGTGAATTTTAATTGGAAGTTGTTGGCTAACTCTCTAGTCACTAACGCTAATCCTTCCATAGGAGAGGATTAGGACTTGTGAAACAGAGTTAGCTCAATTGCTTGACTTTCCTTTATTCGGTAAAGGTTAACTAAGTAAAAACAACAACCTTTTACTATTACACTTGGGAAAATTCAACAAGGATAGAACTTCCAATTAATATTCTCCCGGTCAAGGCTTTTTATTTTGATTACATAAATTCTCTCGCTAATTTTCATTGCTTTAATTTATAATCATTTATTTTTCTGTTCTCCAACTCTTAAAATTTCTCGAAAAACTCCTGACCAATAATCTGCACTCTTTTGTCAACTCGTTGGGAGACGACCTAGGAATTCTACTCCCAATATTTTGTTCTTAAATTTGTGACAACTCTTTTCTAAATTGATAGGCGAAATTTTCGTCGGTTAAGAACTGTACTTGCAACGCTGTTCTTATTATAAATTCTTAATCAGTAATTTTTCGCCCGTCAATTTTTGGCGCCGTTGCCGGGGAGTTGCAACAGTGTGCTAAATTATTGGTTGGTATATATATTTTTAAATTTATTTATTTGCATATTTTATTTTATTACCATGAGCTGTATGTTTCTTTCATTGAATGACGCGTTCACTACCTGATCCGAGCTTAGCCGCGTTTGATCCTGAAATTCAAAGAACTATTTCATGTATTAGGCTAGCTCGGCGTCGGTTAGCCTCTGGGGGTGGTGAAGTGGTCACTACTAATTTACTAGTCTTATTTGAGGGCGAATCTGAAGCGCCATTTGAGGAAGAAATAAGCTCCTCGTCTACTGATTCGGTTGATTTACGTGCAGGTAATATGGCGAAGCCTAGAAGAATTACTCTACAGGAAGCAGGAGCTCCAGGCTTTACAATGCAATCGTATCAAGCGCATCACCCAAATCTGGCTGCAGATTTTGAACTAAAGACTGCGCTAATCAACCTACTGCCCAAGTTTCATGGCTTATCCGCTCAAGAGCCAATCAAGCACCTCAGGGATTTTCAGACAGCCTGCTCAACTACTAGGCATCATGGTGCAGATGAAACTACTATTTGGCTGTATGCCTTCCTATTTTCTCTTGAGGGAAAGGCAAGGGAGTGGTTCTACACTCAACCCGAAGCAGTCGTTACCAATTGGGATCTGCTCAGAAGGGAGTTCCTGGATAAATACTTTCCAGTTGAAGTTACAGATAGACTGAGGAAAGAAATTTCCTACATTATCCAAGGTGAATCAGAAACCCTTTACGAGTACTAGGAACGCTTCAGCAATCCTAGACTCATGTCCCCACTACAAAATTGACCAGTTGGTGTTGATAAGTTATTTCACACAAGGCATGAAGCCTCAGGACAAGACCACATTAGATGCTGCAAGTAATGGCTCTCTGAAGAAGTACAAGACGGCGACAGAAGCATGGCAGCTAATAACCGATCTAGCTGAGTCTACCCAGAATGTCAGGCACAGGAACAACCACCCCAAGGCTATTGCGGAGGTTTCCTCTAGTAGTGAGACTGCTGCTCTCACACAGACTCTGGGAGAGATGACCAACATACTGAAGCAGCTACAGCTGAATCAATAACAACCTCAGCCTCCCCCACGACAACAGAGTCAACAGTTGGTTCCTCAGAGAGTGTGCAGAATATGTGCCTGCTATACTCATTACACTGATGAGTGTCCACAACTCGAACAAGAAGACAACACCTTGGCAGCTACTCATAATTTCTATGACCGCCTGAATCAAGGATACTATCAACAAGGCGGCAATTATAACTAAGGTAGGAGCTACAATCAAGGTTGGCAAGACAACTCCAACCAGGGATGGAGAGATAATTCTAACCAGGGGTGGAGGGATAATTCCAACCAAGGATGGAGGGACAACTATAACAGAGAAGGCAGAGGCAACGGTAGAAATCAGAGATGGAACAACAACAACAATCAGCAGAATCCTCCTTACCAATAGAAGAACCAAGGCCAGCCTTACCGAGCACCTCACCTAAGGCAATCCCAAGCGCCTCAAAACAACCAACAGTAGACCCCTCAAATCACTTATCCCCCTTCCTCTTCTAATAATGAGATGCTTTGCTCTCTTGCGCAAGGACAACAAGACATTCAGAATACACTCAACTCTACCATAAATGGTCTGAATGCTACTTTACAAGCTCTCGTCTCCTAGATGGATTCATTATCTACCCCAACAATCAACCTTAAGCTCCAGTGCAATTCCTTTTCAACCTTTACCCAACCCTAAAGGTGGAATCAATGTCATCACTTTGAGGTCCAGAACCACACTGCAAGAGAGGAGTCATGAGGAGCCAAGCATAAAGGAGGACATTCAAGTTAAAGATATTATTGAGGTAGAGGATGTTGAAGAGGAGGATGAAGTACAGGACATGGTTGAAGAAGAAGCAGCTCAACCAGGGAAAGGAGCACCAAAGAAAGATGAAGCTACACGAGAAGCCATTCCTATTCCCTTTCCACACTTTGCTAGGAAGTGCAGAAAGCAGATGAAGCTTGACACTAAGATGGTAGAGATCTTTAAAAAGGTTGAGGTAACCATTCCCCTTATTGATGCTATTCACCAGGTACCTAAATATGCGAAGTTTTTAAAAGATTTACGTATGAATAAAGATAAGATACATAATTTAGAAACTATTCCTCTAGGTAGCTCTATATCTGCTTTGATGGGTGATATACCAGAAAAATGTAGTGATTTGGGTCCATGCATGGTTACTATTACTATTGAGGGTGTAAAATTTTCTGACTGCATGTGTGATTTAGGTGCGTGCATGAGTATTATGCCATTGTCTGTATATGATGCTTTGAGGCTCCCTCTCTTAAAAAGGTCGGCAGCATGTTTTGTTTTGGCAGATAAAAGCATAATCTCGGTGGTAGGAATTGCTGAGGACGTGCTGGTGAGCATTAAGGGGCTCACATTTCCTATTGACTTCTATATTTTAGAGATGCCCCCTAATAACTCCGGAAGACCATCATCCATCCTGCTTGGAAGGCCATTTCTGAAGACTTCAAGTTTCAAATTGGATGCCTTCTCAGGAACTTACTCTTTTGAGATAGATGGCAGAGCAGTGAGCATCAACTTGGATGAAGCTATGAAGCATCCCCTAGAAGATCATTCCATCTTCCAGTGCGACATCATTGATGAAACTGTAGCTGCAGTTCACCAAGATGAAGTAGAAGAGATGCACATGGAGCAAGGTGCAAGTGTGGGAAAACCCTCTGAGCTTACTAAAAATACCTTGCCACCATCACTAGCTCCAGAAGATCAAGTGCCTCGCCATGAGCAGAAAACAGAGTTAAAGCCCCTACCACCCCACCTCAAGTATGCTTACCTTGAGGATAATCAGAAGCTCCTAGTTATTATTGCAAGGGAACTCACTTCCCAACAGGAGGAGCAGCTGCTTAGTGTGCTGAGAAGATACAAGAAAGCAATTGGGTGGAGCTTGGTGGATAAAGTAGGCATCAGCCCTCAAGTTTGTGAGCACCGGATATTTTTAGAAGAGGGAGCAAGGCCTGTTCGTCAACCTCAACGGCAGCTGAACCCCTCCATCTTAGAGGTTGTCAAGAAGGAAGTGACCAGGTTGCTTGAAGCTGACATTATCTATCCAATCTCGGATAGTGAATGGGTCAGTCCAGTACAAGTGGTGCCCAAGAAGTCTAGAGTCACAATAGTGAAAAATGAGCATGGAGAGCTCCTGACAACTAGAGTGCAGAATTCATGGAGGGTGTGCATTGATTACAGGCGCCTCAACCAAGCTACTCGCAAGGATCACTACCCCCTGCCATTCATTGATCAAATGCTTGATCGCCTGTCAGGTAAATCACACTACTGTTTTCTAGATGGTTACACTGGCTATTTTCAAATTCATATAGCTCCTGAAGATTAGGAGAAAACTACTTTTACATGTCCCTTTGGAACGTATGCATACAAGAGGATGCCTTTTGGCTTATGTAATGCACCGGCTGCTTTCCAAAGATGCATGATGAGTATTTTCTCAGATCTTATTGAGGACTGTATGGAAGTTTTCATGGATGACTTTAGTGTGTATGGTGATTCATTTAACCTTTGCTTGTATAGTTTAGCTAGAGTGTTAGACAGGTGTGTTAGTTCAAACCTTGTATTAAATTTTGAAAAATGACATTTTATGGTAAAACAAGGTATTATTCTAGGACACGTTGTTTCTAATACTGTTATTTCTGTAGATCCAGCAAAGATAGCTGTCATTTCTAGTTTACCTTACCCCTCCTCCGTGAGGGAAGTTCGTTCGTTCCTTGGTCATGCAGGTTTCTACCAGAGATTTATCAAGGACTTCAGTAAGGTAGAATTGCCTCTATCCAGACTGCTGTAGAAGGATATTGAGTTCGAGCTGAGTGAGGACTGCATGGAAGTGTTCGATAAGCTGAAGATTGCCTTGACTCAAGCTCTGATTGTGAGAGGGCCAGACTGGAGCCAGCCTTTTGAAATTATGTGTGATGCCTCCAACCATGCAGTAGGAGCGGCGTTGGCTCAGCGCGAAGGTAAGGACCCTTTCATAATTGCTTATACTTCTAAGACCTTAGACGCTACTCAGTCTAATTATACTACCACTGAAAAAGAGCTTCTGGCTATAGTTTTTACTCTGGACAAATTCCGAGCCGACTTACTTGGTACTAAGGTGGTAGTGTACTTAGACCATGCAGGTCTAAAATATTTATTAGCTAAAAAAGAGTCCAAACCAAGGTTAATACGTTGGATATTGTTGTTGCAAGAATTTGATTTAGAAATTAAAGATAGGAGTGGTTCCCAGAATTTAGTGGCGGACCACTTGAGTTGCCTAGAGCACATTAAGAGTGACTCCACTCCTATCAATGATGCTTTCCCAATTGATAGCTTGCACGCAATATCTGAGGTAGTTCCTTGGTATGCATCTATAGCTAATTATTTAGTCAGTCATACATTCCCTCCCAATTTTACTAAGCATCAAAGGGACAAGCTGAAAAGTGAGTCCAAATATTATATGGGATGACCCATATTTATGGAGGTATGGTGCTGACCAGATAATTAGGAGGTGTGTGCCTGAATCAGAATTTCAGTCAATTTTAGAGATCTGCCACTCCTCTGAGAGTGGTGGACATTTTGGTCCTCAAAGGACAGCTAGAAAAATTTTAGGCTGTGGATTCTGGTGGCCCACTCTTTTTAAGGATGCTATTGCCTTCTGTAAATCTTGTTCCCCATGCCAAAGGTTTGGGAATATATCCAAGAGGGATGAGATGCCCCAATAACTTATGTTGTTTTGTGAAATTTTTTATGTCTGGGGCATTGACTTCATGGGTCCGTTTCCAAACTCTAGTGGTTTCTTAGACATATTGTTAGCTGTGGATTATGTTTCTAAATGGGTGGAAGAAATTCCTACCCGTACTGATGATGCTAACGTTGTTGTCTCCTTTGTTAGAAATTATATTATCTGTCGCTTTGGATCACCACGAGCAATCGTGAGCGATCAAGGCACTCATTTTTGTAACAGGAGATTGACAGGTCTACTAAAGAAACATGGCATTGTGCACACGGTAGCAACCGCTTACCATCCCCAGACCAATGGGCAAGCAGAGGTGTCTAACAGAGAGATAAAGCACATTCTGGAGAAGATTGTCAAGCCTCATAGGAAGGACTGGAGCACCAGACTTGTTGATGCGCTTTGGACTTATCGGACAGCATACAAGAAACCCTTCGGGATGAGTCCCTTCCGCCTAGGATACGGAAAGGCTTGTCACCTCCCAGTGGAGGTGGAACACAAGGCTTTCTAGGCTGTAAGGGAATGCAACATGGGACTTGAGATGGCTGGTGCTGAAAGGAAGCTGTAACTAGCTGAACTAAAGAACCTTCGGCTCGAAGCATATGACAACTCCAGACTATATAAAGAGAAGGTGAAGGCTGTGCATGACAAGCATATCAAGAGAAGAGAATTCAGACTTAGGGAGCTAGTTCTCCTTTACAACTCAAGGTTGAGGCTCATGCCAGGCAAGCTGAGATCAAGATGGGAAGGCTCCTATAGAGTAGAAAGGGCAGAGCCATACGGAGTCTTTCACCTGAGTCATCCTTCAAGTTCCAAATTCATCAAGGTCAATGGACATCACTTAAAGCTGTATCATGGTGAGAAAATGAAGGACAATAAAGAGCTAGAGGTCTTCCTCTTGGAGGATCCACCAACAGAAGCAGACTGAGCTTGTGGACCGTCCAACTTAAGGTCGTAAAAGCAAAGTGCTAGGTGGGAGACAACCCACCATGGTATGATCGTCCCTTTTCATTCTTAGTTTTATTTTATTTTTTTTCATCAGTAGTCATTCATAATTTCTGCATAATCACCTGCATTCTGCATAAAAAAATGCATTCCACGCGCGAGCGTCCACGACGCGTGCGCGTCATATGTGAATGCGTGAATAATAGAAATCGAACAAAGAGTTGGACAGGAGTGGCGCTGGAAGCATGCTTTGCGCACAAGCAAGTCCGCGCGTACGCGTCCCTCACGCGTGCGCGTCACTTGAGCTTTTAGTAACCCACGCTTAAGTGTCCTTGACGTGTACACGTGACCCTGGATATCGGTGTAAAAAGCGTGTAGGACAGAGAGTTGTGTTGCCCCCACGCTGGAACTATGCTAGAGGAACGAATTTAGCCACGCATACGCGTCCCTGACGCATTCACGTTAGTTTCACTATGTGACTATCCATGCGTGCGCGTACCTGACGCGCACGCGTCGTGTGCCTTTTTGGCACTCATGTATGTTAACCCGAGAGTTGTGTGTGCGCGGGGTTGCCTTTGCGCACTTGGCATAACCCATGTCACGTGTACGCATGCCATACGCTTACGCGTCACCATCAAATTTGCGTGACCCACGCGTACGCGTGCCGTACGCGTACGCGTCGCATGCGACGCACAATTAAACCAGTACACTGCCAGATTTCAATTATCCCCTCCCCCCAATCCTAATTCTTTTTCAATCCTCTTTCTTTTTCCTTCTTCCTTCTTTCTTCCTTCTTCCTTCTTATTATCTACTACTTTCTTCCTCCCTGTTTCATCTTCGACCTCAGGTTCTTTTCTTCCTCCCCTCTACTCTTTCGTTCTTCTTTAAATTATTGCATTTATTTATTTTTCTTTCATCTCAATTTTTCTTTTAGCTTAGTTATTCATGGTTTCTTTTTCATTGTTTTATCATGCAATTTTTATGTTGGTATTGGAGTTTTATTTGGGTCTTACCCTATTATTATTGAGCATGTGGATCTTATGAGGAGTGATTTGACAATTGACATTTAAATTTAGCTCTCATATACATTTAGATTCATTATTTTCATTCCTATTTTAATTTGCATACTGATGAGCGGATAATTTATACCCTTTTTGGCATTGATTTTACATAGTTTTTAGTATGTTTTAGTTACTTTTTATTATATTTTTATTAGTGTTTATGAAAAAATCACATTTCTGGACTTTACTATGAGTTTGTGTGTTTTTCTGTAATTTCAGGTATTTTTTGGCTGAAATTGAGGGATCTGAGCAAAAGTCTGATTCAGAGGCTGAGAAAGGACTGCAGATGTTGTTGGATTCTGACCCTCCTGCACTCAAAGTGGATTTTCTGGAGCTATAGAAGCCCAATTGGTGCGCTCTCAATTGCGTTGGAAAGTAGACATCTTGGGATTTCCAGAAATATATAATAGTCTATACCTTGCTCGAGATTTGATGGACCAAACTGGCGCTCAAAGCCAGCCAGAGACACTTTTCTGGCGTAAAACGCTAGAACTGGAACCAGAACTGGAGTTAAACACCCAAACTGGCATCCAAGCTGGCGTTTAACTCTAGAAATGGCCTATGCACGTGTAAAGCTCAATGCTCAGCCCAAGCACACACCAAGTGGGCCCTGGAAGTGGATTTCTGCACTATCTGCACTTAGTTACTTATTTTTTGTAATCCCTAGTAACTAGTTTAGTATAAATAGCACTTTTTACTATTGTATTCAGATCTATCTCTGGACGTTTAGTCCTTAGACATTGGAGGCTGGCCACACAGCCATGCTTAGACCTTTTTCTCTTATGTATTTTCTACGGTGGAGTTTCTACACCTCATAGATTAAGGTGCAGAGCCCTGCTGTTCTTCATGAATTAATGCAAGTACTATTGTTTCTTTTTCAATTAACGCTTACTTCTTCTCCAAGATATACTCTCGTACTTAATTCAGTTAAGTCAGAATGAAGGGGTGACCCCTGACAATCAGCCACTATCTTCGTTACTCGCTTAGCCAAGATCCGCGTGTCTGACAACCACAAGCGGTCTACATGATGTTCAACGTAGTCATTGGACGACAGCCGGAGTATATTCTCTTGGGTCTCTAATCCACGGACCGAGTCCGTGAGATTAGTACCTTTGTGGTATAGGCTAGAACCAATTGGCAACATTCCTGAGATCCGAAAAGTCTAAACCTTGTCTGTGGTATTTCGAGTAGGATTTGGAAAGGGATGACTGTGACGAGCTTCAAACTCGCGAATGTTGGGCGCAGTGACAGTGTGCAAAAGGATAGAGAGATCCTATTCTGACACTAGTGAGAACCGACAGATGATTAGCCGTGCGGTAGCTGTACCTGGTATTTTTCATCCGAGACGAGAAATCCGACAGTTGATTAGCCGTGCAGAAACTGTACCTGGTATTTTTCATTCGAGAGGATCATACAGCTTGCCATGGAAGGGAGCACGCATGATTGGATGAAGACAATAGGAAAGCAGAGGTTAAGAAGCAACAAAGCATCTCCAAACGCTTATCTGAAATTCCCACCAATGAATTACATAAGTATCTTTATTTTATTTTAAGTTTTATTTACCTTTTAATTAGCAAAAGCTCATAAGTATTTGAATCCGCCTGACTAAGATTTACAAGATGACCATAGCTTGCTTTAAGCCGACAATCTTCGTAAGATCGACCCTTACTCACGTAAGGTTTTACTTAGACGACCCAGTGCACTTTCTGGTTAGTTGTGCGGTGTTGTGAAAGTGTGATCACAATTTTGTTCACCACCTACCAAGTGTTTGTGAAAAAGCTCTTATGGCATATTGAATCCTATTTTACTCTTATACTTTAATGCCTCTTTTTCACAACACTTGTAATCCACATGTATTTGAGATTATCATTCACAATTGTCATCATAGAAGTGCTCTTTAACTTAGCTTATTTTAATAATTGATGCTTGAGTTATGCTTCTTATGCCTATTACTTGCATGCTTTTAACCTCTTGCATCTAATTCCTATGAATTGCCTTTTTGCTCTTAATTAATGTCTTACCCACATGTTGTAGCTACCGTGTATTTAAGCTATTCTATTTTCTTTGGCATTCATTATCACTTGGAATTTTCTCTCTCCAATTTTTCGTTATATATGCTTAATAGTCTTCCTCTTTCCTTCTTCTTTAGGCATGGGTACCAAGAAAGGAAAAGAAAAGGCCACTGACAAGACACCAGCAAGGAGAGGAACCAAGAGAGCACCGGCTAAGGCGGCACCATCTACCAGCGTCAAGCCGCCAACAAAGCGGGTTAAGAGGATCATTAAGGTTGATGAAGCAGAGAAAGCCTTTTCCGCACGGGACTCCACACGGTTCACTAACCATTACTGCGAACAAATGTTTCCCATCCTAGCTGAGAGGAACTACAACAACGAGCATCTGCTCATTGTCCCAACACACTTTGTTGATTTTGTGGAGCCCCGAATTAAGAGGAGACAGTGAGGATTTTTTACAAGGCAGCCGCGGGAGGCCAACTTATCATGGGTAGTTGAATTCTACTCCAACTTCTACTCGCCTACCCTGTAAACTATCTATGTTCGTCAGTGACAAGTCCCTGCCTTCGAGAGTGCCATACAGCGAGCACTGGATCTTCCACCTAGCCCACAGGGCTTCGATGCATATCAAGAGGCTTCTCTTAAGCACCAGATGTATCAGTTCGTCTGGGCCAGTGCCCTTGGAGTTATAGCCCAACCTGGCAGCAGCTAGATCTATGGGCAGCATCGGTTAAAACCCAAGAGCATCTCAACCCAGTCACTAACCTTGGAGGCTCGCGTGTGGGCACAAATTATGTCCCACTATATCTTTCCGAGCACTCACGAGTCCAACTTCACTGCGAACATGGCTGTTCTCATTTGGTGCATCCTGACAGAGCAACCTCTCAACCTGCCCTGACATATCCGGCAAGCCATGGGACACGTACAAATTGCGAGTAACCTGCCTTTCCCCGCCTTGGTTTCAGATTTAATCTCTGCAGCAGGTGTGTCCTATCGGGCAGGAGACACGAATGTCATGATCCCTAGGGCCGACCAGTATGTCCCGAATGGGAAGTACATCAGGCCACCAGTTCCCTCTGCAAGCCGGCCTGCAGGCCCATCTTTGGATACTCCTCCTTCCTCTACTTCACCATCACCCACACCACAAGCACTATCCGCCAATCAAATGTTTCTTCAGATCCTTGAGAGGTTCGACCGGCAAGACCGGCGGATGGAGCAATTGGAGCGCCGCAACAAGCGCCGATACAACTATCTGAAGGAATTTATTGTTGTAATGAGTTTCTTTTCAAGACCCTACTTTATAGGATTTCACTAACTTAAATTAAACCTTTTTTGTTAAACTTGTTTGAAGATTGTAATTTGGAACATGGTTTATAGCTAAGAACACACAACCTATGAGATTTTGAGCTTGATTATTTGGTTACATTATTTAACCATGAATTTTTATTCTTGTGTGTTTTCTTCTCTATGATTACAATATTTGCTTTGTTCCATTCTATATGTCCATTGTTTAGTGTATTTACATGCATACATATGATTGAAGCCATCATTTGTTATTAGCTCACTCATCCGAAATAGCCTACCATTTCAATTACCTTTGTTTGCCACTTTGAGCCTTTTAATCCCCATTTGTTCTATATTTTACCACATCACTAGCCTTAAGCAGAAAAATAATTAATTACCCCAATTGAATCTTTGGGTAGCTTAAGATAGAGACTGTGTATTAACTAAGTGTGGGGAATTGTGGATACCTGGGTTAATGGAAATGTGTTATGTTTCTACTTTGTTTGAATATTGGAAATTTGGGAACATAATCATGTGAGACCAGAAAAACCATATGCATTGATATGTTATGTTTGCTTCCATGTGCATCAAAAATAAAAAAAATATTATTATAATTTAAATAAATAAATAAATAAATAGGGGATAAAATTACCCCAATGATAAGTTAAATAAAAGATCAATGCATATATGGTGAAATTAAAGAAAATTTGATACATGAGTATGTGAAATACACAAAAAGTGAGATTATGGGTAGCTAGGCATGATTTTAGAATTATATAGAGTGTGTGTCTGTGTAGGTGAGAACTTAGGTTAGTCAAAGATTCATATTATAGCTCACTTGGCCTTACATATATCCTCACCTTCACCTTATCCCCATTACAACCTTGAAAAGACCTCATGATGTTTGCATTTATACATTAAATATTTGTTGATTGGTTAGATGAAGAACAAAGTTTTAGAAAGCATGACTAGAGAAGAGTAGAGTGGATTAACCCTAGACACTTGAGCGATTAGAATGCATATACACTTCTAGTGAGGGTTCAATGCTTGATTCTATGTTCCCTGCTTTCATGAGCTATCTTCTTACAAGTTTACTTGTCTTTTATTGTGTGATTTGAATTAGTGAAATTTGATTTATGTTTGTCTTGGAGAGCTTATTTACTTCTAACCAAGTAGACAGAAACATCTTAGTATATAGTTGCATTCATAGGTTGCATCTCATGAGTCTTACTTTCCCCCATTCATTCCTTTTGTCTCCTTGAGCTTAGCATGAGGACATGTTAATGTTTAATTGTGGGGAGATTGATAAACCACTATTTTATGGTTTATCTTGTGCTAATTTGAGTGGTTTTTATCAAGTCTTTGCACACTTATTCATACAATTTGCATGATTTTACAATTCCTTCCCAAATTTTATTCTATGGTTGAAAACTTGCTTCCTAAGCCCTTAAATTGTGTATTTTAACCTGCCTCTATACCATTCAATGTTGTGATCTATGTGCTAAGTGTTTTTAGGCTATATAGGGCAAGAATGGCTTACAGGATGGAGAGGAAGCTTGCAAAAATGGAAGGAACACAAGAAACAAAGGAGATAATCAGTGAGGATCGACGCGCACGCATGGCTCACGCGTGCGCGTGACTTGGAGCTTTCCACAGCGACGCGTGTACATACCTGACACGTACGTGTGAAAAGCGAGATTGCACAGCGACGCGTGCGCGCATACCTGACGCGTACGCGTGACACGCGAAGAAGACCATCGATGCGTACGCGTGACTGACGCGTACGCATGACATGCGTTGATAAACCCCATTTGTAGGGTTTATCTTGTGCTTGATTTAGGGAATTTTATAACCTTTTATCCATATTTATTCAATGAAATAGCATGGTTTCATGATTGTCTCCTAATTTGTGCTTACGAGTGAAAACATGCTTTCTAGGTCTTAAAATAGCTAAATGTAATTCACCTTGATTCCATTAGATGCATTGATATGTTTGTTAAGTGATTTCAGATTTTATGAGGCAAAGATTGGATCAAGGGAATGAAGGAAAAGCATGTAAAAATGGAGAATTCATGAAGAAATGAAGGAATCGCAAATGCTATCAAGCCGACCTCTTCGCACTCAATCGACCATAACTTGAGCTACAGAGGTCCAAATGATGCGATTTTAGTTGTGTTGGAAAGCTAACATCCGAGGCTTCGAAATGATATAAGATTTTCCATAGTTGCATCGTGTTTAGGGGCGCGCACGTGCACAGTACATGTACGCGCCGTTGGTTCACATGATTCACTTAATGCAACTCGTGGCCAGCGATTTTAGAAGCCTTGTGGGCCTAATCCAACTCATTTCTGATGCTATTTAACCCAAGGATTGAAGGGGGATGGGAGACTTTAGACACTAGTGTAGTTTTAGTTTAATTTTTAGAGGGAAAATTGGTTTCTAGAGAGAGAATCTCTCTCTTCTCTCTAGAATTATGAGTAGGTTAGATCTAGATTAGGAATTCTCAGATCTAGGTTAATTTCATGTTTAGATTTACTTTTCCTTTGCAATTTATTCTTCTTCTACCTCTTATCTTTCTAGTTTAGTATTTAGTTCTTGTAATTCTCTACTTTTATGTTGATGCACTTTTGTTTCTTCTATTTCTCTTTAATACAATTTATGATTCATGTTCCTTTATTGTTCATTTGATTTGTTGTTTTTTAATTCCTTGCAATTGAGTAGTGTAGATTTACATTCCTTGCAATTTTACTATGCTTTCCTTTTGTGCCTTCCAAGTGTTTGATAAAATGCTTGGTTGGATTTTAGAGTAGAATTTTATGCTCTTGGCTTGGGAAGGTAACTTAGGAACTCTTGAGTTACTAATGTCCAAGTAATTGATGATTGGGAACCATTAACTCTAGATCTCACTAATTGATTTAGTGGAGAACTAGGACTTATGGACTTGGATTGATATAGCTCACTTGACTTTCCTCTACTATTACTTAGGGGATGACTTAGTAGGATTGATCCTTGCCAATTCTCTTGTTGTGGTTAGTGATAGGGATAGAGATCCTTGACCACCAAACCTTGCCAAGACCTTTTTAGCTATTAGTTTATTTCCATTGCCATTTACATTTCATGTCTCTTATCTCAAAAACCCCAAAACATACCTCATAACCAATAACAAGAACACTTTATTGTAATTCCTAGGGAGAACGACCCGAGGTTCGAATACTTCGGTTTATAAATTTAGGGGTTTGTTTTAGTGACAAATAATCTTTTGTATAAAAGGATTATTTGTTGGTTTAGAAACTATACTTTACAATGAGACTTCATTTGTGAATTCTAAACCATCAAAAATTCAATCATCAAGCGCCACGTGCAGAAATCGCAGAAGACGTTGGGGGCAATTTTTGGCTGAGTTTGGACCCAGTTTTTGGCCCAGAAGCGCAGACTAGAGCCAGGGGACAAGCAGAGACTCAACACACATTCACTTTGACACAGTTTTAGTTTTTAGTTTTGAATCTTAGAGAGAATTCTACTCCTTCCTCTAGGATTCCTCACATTCATAGATTTCTAGTTTTATGTTTTTGATTTGGATATTGAGAAGAGTTACTACCTCCGTTGAAGTTTCTATCATTCTAGTTTGTTTCCTTATTCCCTTACTTTTTAATCACCCATTTACCCCATTCAGATTTACATATGGATATCTTTGATTTTGGAATTTATTAATACAAATAACTACTTTTTACCTTTAATTAATTTTTAGTTATTATTTTATTTAATTTATCATGTCTTCTTTTTATTCCCTTTTATGGTTTATGAAAATGGAATTCATATCAATGGAGTAGACCCCCAACTTGACTTGGGAGTTGATTAAAAGGAGACCCTTGAGTTGGAATACTCAAGTGTGAATTTTAATTGGAAGTTGTTGGCTAACTCTCTAGTCACTAACGCTAATCCTTCCATAGGAGAGGATTAGGGCTTGTGAAACAGAGTTAGCTCAATTGCTTAACTTTCCTTTATTCGGTAAAGGTTAACTAAGTAAAAACAACAACCTTTTATTATTACACTTGGGAAAATTCAACAAGGATAGAACATCCAATTAATCTTCTCCCGGTCAAGGCTTTTTATTTTAATTACATAAATTCTCTCGCTAATTTTCATTGCTTTAATTTATAATCATTTATTTTTCTGTTCTCCAACTCTTAAAATTTTTCGGAAAACTCTTGACCAATAATCTACACTATTTTGTCAACTCGTTGGGAGACTACCTGGGAATTCTACTCCCAGTATTTTGTTCTTAAATTTGTGACAACTCTTTTCTAAATTGATAAGCAAAATTTTCATTGGTTAAGAACTGTACTTGCAACACCGTTCTTATTATAAATTCTTAATCGGCAATTTTTCTCCCGTCAGGTTGATAGTGACGTGAAAAGTCATATGTCTATTTTTAGTATTGTCGAGGTAGTTTTTCAGTTAAATGAAGTTAGGATATAAGAAGTGGGGAGAGTTTGGAAGTAAAGTTTCTGCCTTGTGGAGAAGGTGGCAAGGTGTGTGAACAAAAGTTCGAATGGACTTATTTCTATCTTTATACCTGCATGTTGACGGAACTGGGTATAAGGCTCCCCTTTTCTAACTTTGAATGTGGGTTTTGGCTCAATTAAACTGTGCACCAACACCGTTATATCCTAACTCATGGGCTTTTGTCCGAGCTTTCGAGTATCTGATGGAATACCTAGAGTGTTATCCATCATTAGGGTTGTTTTTTTCTTTGTTCCTAGTGAAAGGTATCTGGAAGGGGGGTTGGGTGAACTTGAGTAGCTACCCGGGTCGGAGTATCTTTAGTTTGTATAAGTTCTCATTTAAGAAATTTAAAGAGATGTTTGTGAAGGTACAGATTGATGAGGAGTTTTATCCATTTTTCTTGGACTCGTTGATGAATGAGAGGTTCCCTATTTTCTGGTCTTTTGAACCAAAGCAAATATTGGACTGTGAGAATAGGGTAAAGAGTGAGAGTTATATTTTAGATTTTTTGATGTTGGTGATGGCGTCGTTAGAATTGTTGTCGATATCTAGTTTGTTAAAACTTGAAGGAGGTAGGGAGGCAATGGAGGAGTATTTAAGTAATATAGGTTTGTATATTGTATGTTTGAATTCGAAGGGTCTGCATTTTTCTGATATATTGTTCTTGTGGTGTCTTTTTCAGGTGAGAAGGTTTCGACATTGACTACAACTAACTTAAAAGCTTTTGTTTCTAAAGCTAAGAAAAAAGAGAGGGAGGGTTCCTCTACCAGTGTAGTGAAGGAGAGCGAGATTGGTGGTGCCCATTCTGCTGCTAACGAAGAGGTTCCTTTGAAAATAAAATGGGGTGAGGCATCATCCAGGGTTGTTGACTTGACCGAACTAAAGGAAGATGCTGATGTGTTTGCTGCTGAAGAGATCGATGACGCCCACCAGAGCCAAATTGTCTTGCATGGTTATAAAGAAGGTCCCAAGAACTCCCTCTAGTTGGTTGGTTACCCCTTCATGGCTGTCGTCGATGAGGTTGCGCAGGTTGACTCAGATGTTAGGATCATTCATGAGACTGGTAAGATAGGTGTGGCTCGGTACTTATTGGTTAGTTTTTTATTCATGTTTCTTGCTATGGTTGTGGTATTTGGTTTTTGTAAGTTCTAATTTTGGATTATTTTGGTAAGGTTATTGGGGCTTGGCTATTGTCTATTGGCCACATGTCTGAGCTTGACGCCATTTTGGAAGGGGATAATGTTGCTGCAATAAAGATGTCAAAATGGAGAAGCTTAGGGCAGAGGTTAGAAATTTGAAAGACAAGTTGAAAAGTTCTAAGACTGAGTCAAAGAAGGTGAGAGATGATTTAGAAGCTAGTGTTACCAAAAATGAAAAAATGAAAGGGAGGAGGTGTTGGCTGCTTTTACGCTTGGTTTTGACCGAGCTATTAGTTAGAGAAGGGTGGCTGCTCCTGATGCCAATGTGAGTAGGTTGGATGTAACAAAAATTGTTAATAATGGTGAACTGGTTGATGATGATACATTGGTTGAAAAGCAGGATGAGAGCGTTTCTATTGGAAAAGCATATTAGTTTATATTCTTGTTTGGTTTTTGCTTTTTGTTTGTAATTAAAACAGTATTGTAAATTGTAGTTGACTTGTTTCGCGAAACTATTTGAATGATTTAAACTATTATTAATAGTTTGGTCTATTTAAGGACTTTTGGTTTGTTTTTGTTCTTTCATAGTCAAGGATAAGCTAGTGAATATATGTTTGTATTATTGATGAAGAGAAAAAGCTGTACATATGAATGATATGGGGGTGGAGGACCTCATTAAAACCTCTCCAACAAAAACCCATGATGGGAAAAAACCTTATGAGTAGGAAAAAGAGTATCTCCCCTTGCCTATATCATTTTTTAGCTAAAATAAAATTTTTGTGATGAGACATTCCAAATACTGGGGAGTTCGGCTCCATGTAGTGTTTGAAGATTATATGCACCATATTCGGTATGGCCCTTCCCATGTTGTAGTGAGCTTTCCATGGGTTGATGGCTTTCTTGCTTCCTCTGTTCGTCGGAGAACGAGGTTTCCTTCTGTAAAGGCCCTTGGTTGTACCTTCTTGTTGTACTTTCTTGCAATTATTGACTGCATTACCTTCTGTCCTATTTATGCGTTGTTTCTGTCCTCTTCTATCATGTTCAATTCTTTTTGTCGTGCTTTGTTATTGTCATCCGATGTTGTTAGTTCGGCTCGCCTTGAACTTATGGCGATCTCTACTGGTATTACTGCATTCGACCCATATACTAACTAGAACGGTGTTTCCTATATAGTGGTATGTTTAGTAGTGTTGTTGCTCCATAGGATAAGGTTGGCCCATTGTCCTTTGGCAACTCTGAGTTTTTTCTTTAGGGCACTGAGGAGGACTTTGTTTGCGACCTCAGCTAATCCGTTTGTTTGTGGATGCTCTAATAAAGAGAAATGGTGTTTAATGTTGAAGCCCTGTAAAAATGTTGCCAAGCCTTGGTCGGTAAACCGCCGACCATTGTCATTGATAATAGCATGGGGTAAGAGAAAGTAGCAAATAATATTTTTCCAAATAAATTCTCTCCTAGTTTTGCTAATGATGTGGCTTCGATCCATTTTGAGAAGTAATCAATTGCAACTAATATAAATTTTACCTGGCCGGGAGCTTTGGGGAATGGTCCAAGGATGTCTAAGCCCCATTTATAGAAAGGCCAACTTATTTCTGAGGTATGTAATAACTCAGTTGGGTTGTGTATTATTGGGGAGTGCTTCTAGCAGCTATCATAGTGCCTTACCTTATTAATGCAATCTTGCTTCATTGTTGGCCAATAATAGCCTACCCTAGCTGTTTTTGATGCTAAACTCATTCCTCCTATGTGATTTCCACATAACCCTTCCTATGTGGTTACCGCATACCCCTTCATGGGCCTCGTCCATGGCGATCCTAGCTTCATCTGTGTTTAGACATCGCAGTAGCGGTTGAGAGAAGCCTCTTTTGTATAGGTCTTCTCAAAACGTTGTGAATGATGCTGCTCTTCTTTTGAATATAGTAGGGTTAGGGACTGGTGCATGAATCCCCACACCTTCGTACAGCTGTACCAGCAAGTGCACTGGGTCGTTTAAGTAATACCTGAGCGAGTCAGGGTTGATCATACGAGGATTGTAGTTTGAAGCAAGATATGGATAGCTTGCAGGTCATAGTCAAGCAAATCAGAAGAGTTATTCATAATTTGTATTTGTGAGATCTAAACTAAGTTGACATGAAAGGAATAAAATAAAATACTTTGTATATTAGAAGGGAATCAGTAATAGGAATATGGTTAAGGATTGGAGTTGCTTTGTCTTTTTGGATTAACTTTGGTATTTAATGCACGGAAAACTTGTCTCTCAACAAATCTCCCTTCGGCAAGTGTACCGAATTTGTTGTCAAGTAAAAACTCACAATAGAGTGAGGTCGAATCCCACAGGGATTGATTGATCAAGCAAATTTAATTAGAAGAATGTTCTAGTTGAGCGAATCTAGAATTTGGGTTGAGAGTTGCAGAAAATAAAATGGCGGGAATGTAAATAACAGAAAAGTAAATGCTAGAATTAAAGGACTGGAAGTAAATGACTGAAGATAAATTGCAGAATCGTAAATGGGAATGGGGGATTTGCTCATAAAAGTAAATGGCAGAAATTAAAGAGAATGGGTAAGATCAAAGATGGGGAGTTCATTGGGCTTAGGAGATGTTGCAATTCTCCAGATCAAGTTCATTTTCATCTCTTCCTCAATCAATGCACTCATTGATCTCCTTGGCAATCTTAATTGATTGAATTACAATTTCTTGCAATTCAATCTCTCAAGTCTTGATCAATAGCCAATTCCTTGGTCAATTGCTCATGAGAAGAGATGAAGTATGGCCACTGATTATACCACATGCATTTCCCAAATCAAGTATTGAGAGGGTTATAGTCACATACCCATCCAAACCCAATTTGGTCCAACATGAGAAAGCATGTCTAGCTTGATCTCTTCATTCCTCTTTCAAGGTTCAAAAGAGATCCAAGTTTGAATAGCTTCTTTTCCAAGATAACTACTCAATGGGATGAAGATCGAAAGCTTTCAAGTAAAATCAAGAGAAAAGATAGAAGAAGAATAATGAAAATTAGTATTGATCCATCAAATTACAACAGAGCTCCCTAACCCAATGAAATGGGTTTAGTTGTTCGTAGCTCTAGAAAATGAAAACAAAGATGGAGAATACATCATAAAACTAGAAAATGCAGAGAAAGTAAAATACAGAGAGTAGTTCTCATTTTTTTGCCTCCAGAACTCCTTTAACAATTCAAAGCTACTCCTATATATACTACTCTTCTCAGCTTCTAGTTTGCTCTTCAAGTCTTGGGCCTTTGGATCTTGAGTTTGAAGCAATTCTTTTCTTCATTTGGGCTTGGCTTTACTTGCAGAGAAAAAGTGCTAAGTGGGCAGAGACTTTAGCTCAGGGCGTTAGGGGTGTTAACATTTAGTGAAAGTATAAGTTCGAGAACGTTGGTGACACTTAACATTTTCACTAACGTTCCAATGTACCCCTTTGCCTCACGTTAGAGCCCACGTTAACTAGGTTAACATGGCTTCTAACGTGGCCATTCTTAGCCATCCCAACGTTAGTGACAATGTTGAGTGTCACTAACGTTGGCTCATCATTCATTCCTCATCGTTAGCTTCCACGTTAACTAAGTTAACGTGGAAGTTAACGTTGCTCCTTGGGGGGTTGTGTGGTTGCTTTCAACGTTAGTGACGATGTTGAGTGTCACTAACGTTGTCGACAACTCTCACTTCTTACGTTAGCTCCCACGTTAACCAAGTTAACGTGGGAGTTAACGTGGTGTGTTGCATCCTTAGGCCAACGTTAGTGACAATGTTGAATGTCACTAACGTCACTAACGCATTCATTCCTCATCATTAGCTTCCACGTTAACTAGGTTAACGTGAAAGTTAACGTGGCTCCTTGGGGTTGTGGTTGCTTCCAACGTTAGTGACTATGTTGAGTTTTCAAAATTTGTTTCAACTAACCAACTAACTTTTTGTTTGTTTCTTAACTTTTTCAAAACCACCTAACTAACTCTCCCTCTCTCTAATTTTCGAAAATATCTTCCCTCTTTTTCAAAAAAATTTCTTTTTTTTAACTAATTAATTTCTTTTTTTTATAAACGAAAAATAAATTTTTTTTTAACTTCAAAATTCAAATTCTTTTTAGTTATTTTATTTTATTTAAGTATTTACTTCTTATAAAATAAAATAAATAAAAAGGTAAATCAGTCCAAGTTATATCCATATATCCATCATGGACATAAGTGCAAGCCATTACTATCATCCTTGAAATACGCATTTCTGGGAGAAGGTGACACTTTTCCAGTGATCATAAGCTCTGCTTTAATATCACAGGAAGAGGAAGCACTTATTCAAGTGCTAAGGACACACAAGACAGCTCTTGGGTGGTCCATAGGTGACCTTAAGGGCATAAGCCCAGCTAGATGCATGCACAAAATCCTATTGGAGGATAATGCCAAACCAGTGGTTCAACCACAGAGGAGGCTAAATCCAGCCATGAAGGAAGTGGTGCAGAAAGAGGTCACCAAATTACTAGAGGCTGGGATTATTTATCCTATTTCTGATAGCCCCTGGGTGAGTCCTGTTTAAGTCGTCCCAAAAAAAGGAGGCATGACAGTGATTCATAATGAAAAAAATGAACTGGTTCCCACAAGAACAGTTACAGGGTAGCGCATGTGTATTGACTATAGAAGGATCAATACAGCCACCAGAAAGGATCATTTCCCTTTACCATTCATAGACCAGATGCCAGAAAGACTGGCAGGTCATGATTACTACTGTTTTTTGGATGGCTACTCAGGCCATAACCAGATTACAGTAGATCCCCAGGATCAAGAGAAAACAACATTCACATGTCCATCCGGAGTGTTTGCTTATA
>NC_029790.2:49839509-49840157 GCF_000816755.2 Arachis ipaensis | reverse complement strand
GTTCCCTGATGAGCATCTATTTGCCATTCAGGAAGCACCATGGTTTGCCGATATTGCAAACTATAAAGCTGCACGGTTCATACCCAAGGAGTACAATAGAATACAAAAAAGAAACTAATTACTGATGCAAAGTACTACTTGTGGGATGAGCCCTATCTCTTTAAGAGATGTGCAGACGGAATTATCCGTAGGTGTGTCCCCAGAGAGGAAGCACAGAGAATCCTATGGCATTGCCATGGATCTCAATATGGAGGCCATTTCGGAGGTGAGCGAACAGCCACCAAGGTCCTCCAATGTGGCTTCTATTGGCCCACACTCTATAAAGATTCCCGAAAGTTTGTACATAATTGTGACAGTTGCCAAAGAGCTGGTAATCTGCCTCATGGTTACGCCATACCTCAATAAGGAATCTTGGAAATAGAGTTGTTTGACGTATGGAGAATTGACTTCATGGGACCTTTCCCACCATCTTACTCAAACACTTATATTCTGGTGGCAGTTGAGTATGTATCAAAATGGGTTGAGGCTATTGCCACACCCACCAATGATACTAAAACAGTGCTGAAGTTCCTCCAGAAACATATCTTTAGCAGGTTTGGTGTCCCTAGAGTGTTAATCAGTGATGGGGGCACTCACTTCTGCAATAAA
>NC_029790.2:49838904-49839409 GCF_000816755.2 Arachis ipaensis | reverse complement strand
GTGATTACAAGTGTGTCACCATATGGCTATGTGGAGCTTCAAGATATTAATTCTTATAAGAAGTTCATTGTCAATGTACAGAGAATCAAGCATTATCTTGAAGGCAATGTTGAGCAAGATTGCTCAAGGCTGAAGCTAGATTAAAAGCTCAGCAAGGTTCAGCTAAAGACAATAAAGAAGCACTTGCTGGGAGGCAACCCAGCCATGGGGCAACAATCCTCTAAGCATTTTGCCCTATTTTTATTTTTATTTGTTTATATAAAGTTCACTGACACTAAGGTAAAGAATCATTTGCATAAGTTTACAGGGTTACAGAAGGAATCTACCCACAAAACAGAGATAGGGAGCTTACTGGCAAGAAAACGCCAGTGAAGGCCATTTTGGGCGTTCAGCGCCCAAAATGGGCATCCAGTGGGCGCTGAATGCCAGTAAGGATAGCTATCTGGCGTTCAACACCAGAAAAGGGCAACAACTGGGCGTTGAACGCCCAGGAGAGCAGCATTTG
>NC_029790.2:49834365-49838703 GCF_000816755.2 Arachis ipaensis | reverse complement strand
CTTCCAATTGCATTGGAAAGTAGACATCCAGGGCTTTCCAGCAATATATAATAGTCCATACTTTGCACAAGGATAGACGACGTAAACTGGCGTTCAACGCCAGTTCTCTGCCCAATTCTGGCGTCCCGCGCCAGAAAAGGATAAAAAACTGGAGTTGAACGCCCAAACTGGCATAAAAACTGGCGTTCAACTCCACAAATGGCCTCTGTACGTGACTCACTTAAATCTCAGCCCCAGCACACACCAAGTGGGCCCCAGAAGTGGACCTCTGCATCATCCATCATAGTCCACTCATATTTTGTAACCCTAGGCTACTAGTTTAGTATTTAAACAACTTTTAGAGACTTATGTATCTCATGACATTTCAGATCTAAACTTTGTATTCTCTGACGGCATGAGTCTCTAAACCCCATTGTTGGGGGTGAGGGACAAACTCATGAATGTACTCCATAGTGTGAATTCCACTCTGGTCTTTTAAAACATGAACATTCTCTCTTCATTTGATTAAAAAGGGACAAACATACAAGTAAGTTAAGGAGGATGCAGTGACATAAAGACTAGCACACATAGACCTATTCAGAACTTAAAAGACAGAATTTAAAAAGGGTTCAACTACGAGTAACTACAAATCAAAAGTGCATTCGGACTTCCAACTTTCAACAATTCTGAATACAATGGAATTAAGTAACAATACAACCTTTGGGTGATGATTTCTGGTTGCCCTCTCTCTTTGTCATCATCCTAGTTTTTGCTGCCTAGCTTCTTTGGGTGGAAGTGCACCATTTCCTCACAAGGTTCCTGCAAGGTTACTGGAAGTTGCTTGTTCCCAAAGCACTTGAGACATAGTTAGCTTGCATGTATGCTGGTGCTTTTTGAACTCAATTTGGTGTGTGAACACCAAACTTAGTTCCTTGCCCAGTCCAAACATTGCACATATGCAGAGAACCCCATATCTTGTTGTCAACAAAACAATGATAACATATAGTCTAACTATATCTAAGTGGTTTCTCTTGATTGGATGGAGCTAGCAATGTTCTTCTGGAGTGGAGTGTAATTCTAACCAATGTCCTTTGGTGGAACACCAAACTTAGAATTACACCATCACTCTTGGATTGTTCTGGTGTGGAACACCAAACTTAGTTCCTTACAATACAGGGGAAATGACTTGTGATTTTTTTATTGAAATAAAGATGAAAGTGAAACTACCTGAGGTTGGGTTGCCTCCCAACAGAGCGCTCTTTTATCGTCGCTAGCTCGACGAGTCCTTAATTACTTGAGATGGTACTTTACTCTGGGGTTTTCCCCCATGTTGCCCAGATAATGCTTGAGTCTTTGTCCATCACTGTAAAAGTCCTCTCTGAACCTTCATCCATGATTTCGATGTGGCCATATGGTGATACTTTCGTAACCATGAAAGGTCCGGACCACCTTGACTTGAGTTTTCCTGGGAACAGCCTTAATTTAGAATTGTAAAGGAGTACTCGCTCCCCCTTTTCAAAACTTCTGGGCGCAAGATGCATGTCATGTTTTCTCTTTGCTTTTTCTTTATACATCTTAGTGTTTTCATAGGCTTGTGACCTGAATTCCTCCATCTCTTGCAGCTGTAAGATCCTTTTTGCACCAGCAGCAATGCTGTCAAAATTTAGTATCTTGATAGCCCAGAGAGCTTTGTGCTCCAGCTCCAGTGGTAAATGACAAGCCTTCCCATAGACCAGTTGATATGGAGACATTCCAAGTGGAGTTTTGAATGCTGTTCTGTATGCCCAAAGAGCATCATCCAACTTCTTTGACTAATCCTTTCTAGATGCACCCACAGTCTTTTCCAGGATCCTCTTCAGCTCTCTGTTGGATATCTCAGTTTGCCCACTTGTTTGAGGATGGTAAGGTGTGGCTACTTTGTGTTTTACCCCATATCGTAGGAGGAGAGCTTCTAGTGGTTTGTTACAAAAGTGGCTCCCTCCGTCACTGATGAGGCATCTTGGGACTCCAAACCGGCTAAAGATATTTTTCCTGAGGAAGTTCATGACTACCTTGTTATCATTAGTTGGGGTTGCCATTGCCTCTACCCACTTGGAAACATAATCCACTGCTACCAGGATGTACTTGTTTGCATATGAGGTTGGGAATGGTCCCATGAAATCTATTCCCCACACATCAAACAGTTCCAGTTCCAAGATGAAAATTTGTGGCATGGCGTTTCTTTTGGGCAGGTTTCCAGATCTTTGGTATTCATTGCAGCTTTTTACTAGTTCCTTGGCATCCTTGAAAAGGGTGGGCCAAAAGAATCTGCTTTGTAACACCTTTGCGGCAGTTCTGTCCCTCCAAAGTGCCCGCCATAACATGAACTGTGGCAATTCCACAGAACTTCTCTTCCTTCTTCTTCCGAAACACATCTTCTAAGGATTTCATCTGAACATTTCTTGAAGAGATATGGCTCGTCCCAGACAAAGTATTTTGCATCATTCATGAGCTTCCTTTTTTGATGTTTATTGATCCCTGGAGGTAATACCCCAGTTGCCTTGAAATTTGCAATATCTGCAAACCATGGTGCTTTTTGAACTATCATCAACTGCTCATCGGGGAAGAGTTCATTCACATTTGTATCATTTCCTCCACCTTGATCATGAGGGATTCTGGATAGGTGATCTGCCACCCTGTTCTCCACTCCTTTCTTGTCTCTGATTTCAATATCAAATTCCTGCAACAGTAAGATCCACCTTATTAGTCTTGGCTTTGATTCTTACTTGGCAAACAAATATTTAAGTGCTGTGTGATCTGTAAAGACAATCACTTTAGCACCAATGAGGTATGATCTAAATTTGTCAAATGCAAAAACTATTGCTAGCAACTCCTTTTCAGTTGTGGTATAATTTCTTTGAGTTTCATTAAGGACTTTGCTAGCATAGTATATCACACAAACTAAGTTATCTTTCCTTTGTCCTAACACTGCCCCAACTGCAAAATCAGATGCATCACACATCAATTCAAATGGTAAGTTCCAATCAGGTGGGGAGATGATAGGAGCAGAGGATAACCTCATTTTCAAATGTGCAAATGCTAGCATGCATATTTCATCAAAGATAAATGGTGTATCAGATACAAGGAGATTGCTTAAGGGCTTGTCTATCTTTGAAAAATCTTTAATGAACCTTCTGTAAAAACCAGCATGCCCTAAAAAACTCCTAATTGCCTTGACATCACTGGGTGGGGGTAGTTTTTCAATAAGTTCTACTTTAGCTCTATCAACCTCAATGCCTTGGTGAGAGACCTCGTGACCAAGGTCTATTCTTCCTGTCACCATGAAGTGGCATTTTTTCCAGTTCAAGACCAAATTGGTCTCTTGGCATCTTTTCAATACCAAGGCGAGGTGATGTAGGCAACTAGGAAAGGAATCTCCGAATACCGAGAAATCATCCATAAAAACTTCAATAAATTTTTCTATCATATCTGAAAAGATAGAAAGCATGCAGCGTTGGAAAGTTGCAGGAGCATTACATAACCCAAATGGCATGTGCCTATAAGCAAACACTCCATACGGACAAGTGAATGAGGTTTTCTCTTGGTCTCTCGGATCAACCACTATTTGGTTATATCCTGAATAACCGTCGAGAAAACAATAATATGCGTGCCCTGCAAGTCTTTCCAACATCTGATCCATGAATGGCAGGGGAAAATGGTCCTTTCGTGTAGCCTCATTGAGTTTTCTGTAGTCTATGCACATCCGCCATCCTGTGACAGTCCTTGTAGGTATGAGCTCATTCTTCTCATTGGTAACCACAGTGATTCCTCCCTTCTTGGGCACAACATGTATGGGGCTAACCCAAGGGCTGTCCGAAATTGGGTATATGACCCCTCCTTGCCAAAGCTTCATAACCTCTTTCTGTACCACTTCCTTCATGATTGGGTTCAGCCTTCTTTGGGATTGAATGGATGGCTTGGCATCATCTTCTAATAGTATTTTATGCATGCATATGGCTGAACTGATTCCCTTCAAGTCAGCAAGGGTCCATCCAATGGCATCCTTATGCTCCGCAGCACCTTGAGTAGCTCGTCCTCTTGATCTTGATTGAGGGATGAATTTATGATCACTGGGTAGTTTTCATTTTCTCCTAGATATGCATATTTGAGAGTGGGTGGCAGTGCTTTGAGTTCAAGTTTGGGTGCTTCTGACTTTTCGTTCCCTTCCTTTGGTGCACCTGGTATATGTATTTCTGCTGTGGTCACCTCTTCACTTGATTCAGATTCTTCCTCCACCAATCTCTCATTTTCTTGAGGTTCATCTTCTTCAAAATTCTCCTCCACTTCATCCTCAAGTGCATCTAACCTCATGCATTCCCC
>NC_029790.2:49818259-49833727 GCF_000816755.2 Arachis ipaensis | reverse complement strand
TATCCCGTGAGGGAATTTGAATGATCGGTCTGCCAGTTGTAGGGCCATTTTTGTTGGTTTAGCCTCCTCAATTTTTATCTTTCTCATCATAGCTACTGACATCAAATTGATGCTGGCCCCTAAGTCATAAAGAGCCTTCTCCACTGTGATTTCTCCTATAATACAAGGGATCTGAAAACTCCCAGGATCCTTCAATTTCTGGGGTAGTTTTTGCTGAATGATAGCACTACACTCTTCGGTTAGTATCACTGTCTCATTGTTCTTCCAGCTTCTCTTCTTAGTCATTAGCTCCTTCAAAAACTTGGCATAGAGTGGCATTTGTTCTATGGCTTCAGCAAAGGGAATGTTGATTTGTAGCTTCTTGAAGATTTCCAAAAATCTCAAGAACTGGTTGTCATCTTCCCTTTTCTTCAATAGCTGGGGATATGGAGCTCTTGAGATGTTCAGTTGTGGTATCCCTTTTTCTTTCTGCAGACTTGGCGTGGGAGGTTGAACTCCATCTTGCTCTTCTCCCTTTTCATTTGAGCCTTCTTCTTGTGGTTTTTGGGGACGTTCCTTCAGTTCCTTTCCACTCCTAAGTGTGATAGCTTGACACTCCTCCCTTTTGCTTGAATAGGCATCATAGCAAAAGTTGTGGTTAGGAAGCTGCTTAAACAGATAGCTGATTTGTGTCTCCAGTTTCTTGATGGCAGCATTTTGATTCTGCATGTTTGACTACACTTCCTCTCTGAATGCTTTACTGTTTCGAATGTCTTTGCATACTCCTTCAATTAAGGTTTCGATCTTAGAGAGCTTGTCATCAATTGATGGGTGATTCGGAGCAGATATGCTGTTTTGGTTTTGATAGGCGTGTGGAGAAGTGTTGTTGTTGGAGTTGTAACGTCTCTGGTCTTAGTTTTGATCTTGCTCACTTCCCCACCTAAAGTTTGGGTGGTTTCTCCATCCAGGGTTGTAGGTCTTGGAGTATGGATCATAGTTTTTCCTTGGTGAATTCCCAATGTAGTTGGCTTGCTCCTGACTCCCCTCTGCTTCTTCATTCACTCCTTCTTGGGTTGTTGATGAAGTAGAGATTGCTGCTACTTGGTTCATCTCCATCTTCTTAGTGAGGTCAGCCAGCTACTGGGTAATGAGCTTGTTTTGGGCCAACAGAGCATCTACGTTGTTTAGCTCCATTACTCCTCTTGTGTTCCCTCTTTCGAAAGCATAGAAGTAATCATTCTCTGCTACTGTTTCAATAACATCTATGGCTTCCTCAATAGTCTTTTTCTTGTTCAAAGATCCTCCAGATGAATGGTCTACGGCCTTCTTTGACTCATAAGAGAGTCCTTCATAGAAAATGTGCAGCTGCACCCATTCGTTGAATATGTCAGGTGGACACCTCCTTGTTAAGTCCTTGAACCTCTCCCATGCTTCATATAGAGTCTCACCATCTTGTTGCCTGAAAGTTTGGACCTCAGCTCTCAGCCTGTTGATTCGTTGAGGAGGGTAAAATCTTGCTAAAAATTTGTTCACCACGTCTTCCCAAGTTGTCAAGCTTTCCCTTGGGAAAGATTCCAGCCACTTGGCTGCTTTGTCCCTAAGTGAGAATGGAAACAAGAGCAGTCTATAGGTATTAGGATGAACACCATTAGACTTCACTGTGTCACATATTCTCAGGAAGGTGGTCAAATGTTGATTGGGGTCTTCTTGAACACCTCCTCCAAACGAACAGTTGTTCTGAACAAGGGTGATGAGCTGTGGTTTAAGTTCAAAGTTGTTGGCATGGATTGTTGGCTTTTGGATGCTACTTCCACAATTGCCTGGGTTTGGATTGATGTAAGAGCCCAAAACTCTTCTATCCTCCCCAGCATGATTTGCTCTACTTCCTCCCCCATGGTTGTGATCCTCTTCTTCATGATGGTTTTCCATGTTGTCTTCCATGTTTATTTCAAAGAATTCCTCTTCTTCCTCAGCACCAACCACTTTCTTTCCTCTTGCCTCCCTCCTTAATCTAAGGAAGGTCCTCTCAGGTTCAGAATCGAAGGAAGTTGAAGCCCCGCTTTTTCACCCTGTCATACAACCATCAAGTGCAAGCAAGAAAAGATAGGTGCAGAAAGTATTTGTGTTAGAATTACTGTTAGTTGTGGGTGATGCAATATATCAAACAGTTAGTGGGTTAGCAAACAGAATTAAAAATAACAAAGAAAAACAAAAGAGTAGAGGGGGAAGGGAAGAAGTTTAACTAAAACAAAAAGTAAATCACTCAAATAGAAAATAAAATTCACAAAATAAAAATGCTCAATCTAGTGATCTTCCAATTTAATCATTGTTGATGAATAATCAATCCCCGGCAACGGCGCCATAAACTTGATGCACGGAAAACTTGTCTCTCAACAAATCTCCCTTCGGCAAGTGTACCGAATTTGTCGTCAAGTAAAAACTCATAATAGAGTGAGGTCGAATCCCACAGGGATTGATTGATCAAGCAACTTTAATTAGAAGAATGTTCTAGTTGAGCGAATCCAGAATTTGGGTTGAGAGTTGCAGAAAATAAATTGGCGGGAATGTAAATAACAGAAAAGTAAATGCTAGAATTAAAGGACTGGAAGTAAATGACTGAAGATAAATTGCAGAATTGTAAATGGGAATGGGGGATTTGCTCATAAAAGTAAATAGCAGAAATTAAAGAGAATGGGTAAGATCAGAGATGGGGAGTTCATTGGGCTTAGGAGATGTTGCAATTCTCCTGATCAAGTTTATTTTCATCTCTTCCTCAATCAATGCACCCATTGATCTCCTTGGCAATCTTAATTGATTGAATTACAATTTCTTGCAATTCAATCTCTCAAGTCTTGATCAATAGCCAATTCCTTGGTAAATTGCTCATGAGAAGAGATGAAGTATGGTCACTGATTATACCACATGCATTTCCCAAATCAAGTATTGAGAGGGTTATAGTCGCATACCCATCCCAAATCAAGTATTGAGAGGGTTATGGTCACTAACGTTCCAGTGTGCCCCTTTTTGCTTCACGTTAAAGCCCACGTTAACTAGGTTAACTAGGTTAACGTGGCTTCTAACGTGGCTTTGCCAAACTTCGAGAACGTTAGTGACACTCAACATTGTCACTAACGTTCTCGAAGGTTGGCAAAGCCACGTTAGAAGCCCCGTTAACCTAGTTAACGTAGGCTTTAACGTGAAGCAAAAAGGGGCACACTGGAACGTTAGTGACAATGGTAAGTGTCACTAACGTTGGCTCAACTTCCCTTCTCCACGTTAGAGTGCACGTTAACTTAGTTAACGTGACTCTTAACGTGGGCAATGATGGCTTTGAGAGTGTTATTAGCAATTACTTTTCTCATTTACTTTGCAAGTTACCTCCCTTTCCTTGCTTCCTTTGGTCCTGAAATCAAGCAACAGAGTGCATCAAAGTTCTAGTCCAAGTCATGGGTAATGCAGCATACAATTTGTCACTAAATTCATGCAAAATCCTCATGAAATAATGTAAAATGCACAATGTATGCTTGAATCAAGGTGTAGGTGAATATCTACCCAAAACTAGCTTATTTCCTAAAGAAATGCATGAAACTACCTTAAAAACAGTAAAGAAAAGGTCAATGAAACTGGCCAAGATGCCCTGGAATCAGTATTACTGTCTCCTTTGCTTGTGAGTGATTTCTTCAATGGCAGGCTGTATGTGATCAATGCCATGGGATGTGGTCATCAATCTCCTCTATTTTAGATCAAACACCATTGGTCGTGGTCATCCAATCTGAACAAGGGTGAAGCTCTAGCAATTGATTCTCCTGGCGATCCTACTCAAAATGCCACAGACAAGGTCGAATCTTCCGGATCAGAGAATGCTGCTTCTTTGGGTTCTAGCCTCTACCACAGAGACCTTAATCTCCCCAAAAATCAGTTGAGCTGGTGTCTCGAGAGGTCCCCAATAAAGTTGTGGATTAGCCGTCTGAGAGATGTATAATCAAGCTGACAGTTCGTGCTTTCCAGTCATGTATTCACATGAACCCAAGTAGACACGGGTGGTTGTCAGGCACACAGTCCTAGTATAATGAACAGAGCTGATTGTCACTGATCATCCTATCCACCATGTTGAAGAACGAGTATACATCTTAGAAATATATCAAACATGAATCGAAGAGAAACAGTAATACTTTTATGAATTCACAGGACTCAGCAGGGCTCCTCCCCTCAACCTAGGAGGTTTAGAAACTCATACTGATAGAAAATACATTGATAAATGAAATATGATGTGCGTCCTCCTAATTCTGTGTGAATAACATAAATCTAATCCCTTAAATACTAAACAAATGACCAGTATGGGTAAAACAGTCTTTTTAGTGCTAAAATCTACTTCTGGGGCCCACTAGAGCGCCAATTACACGCCAGCTGGGAGATCACACTTATTGAGCTTCTTTTCCCTCCAAAATGTAATTTTTCTTTTTTCAGTTTTGTAATTTTTTTATTTTACTAGGAGTAGTATAAATACCCCCAAGGAGTACTGAATAAGGGGGTTGAGCAGTCAGTTTTAGATCCACTTTTACACTTCACTTTTGAGTACTTTTTGAGCTATGAGTAGATAACTTCCCTCTTATTGAGAGAGGGAGCTCTGTTGTACTTGATGGATTGATAATAGTAAAATTCTTCTTCTCTTCATCTTCTCTTTGATTTGCTAGAAAGAATTTCGTTCTTAATGCTTAGTGTTCAATTATCTTGGGAAAGAGATTGAATGCAATTGGGTTTCATGGGAACCTTGGGAAAGGAAACATGAAACCATGCTTGAAATCCTTTCCACACTTGAGTAGAATCTGGGTTTCGGTGTTTGGATATGTGACATATAATCCTCCCTCTACTTGGACCTATAATGGTATGTGGTATAATCAGGGACCAAGCATATCTCTCTTTCTGAGCAATTAGACCAAGGAATTGGCTATTGATCAAGATCTGAGAGATTGAGTCACCAAGGGATTGGGGCTCAATCAATCATGATTGCCAAGAGGTCAATGAATTGCATGATTGAAGAGAATATAAGCTACATTTGATCCAAAGAGACAACATCTCCCAATCTCAATGAATTTCCCCATTCTTATCTATCCATTTCTTTACAGCTTAATTTTATATTCAGCAATTCCCCATCCCCATTTACATTCAAGTCATTTATGATTCTGCACTTTACATTTTGTCATTTCTATTTCTGCATTTTATTGCTTTTCTTTATATTCTAGTCATTTACATTTATGTCATTTACAATTCTAGACTTCACAATCTTATTGATCTGCTTGACTAATTCATCAATTAATTAAAACTGCTTGAATTTGCCAATCTCTTTGGATACGATCTCACTCTACTGTGGGTTATTACTTGACGATAATTTTGGTGCGCTTGCCAAAAGAACTAATTCACCAATTTTTGAATGGGGTGTGAATTTTTCGTTATCACACTTCTGTTCTTCTGCAATTTTACATTTCCGTTCATAATCAGTTTGATTTACTTTCATGAAATTTAGTTTTTCTGAAAGTGTTCTCAATCAAACCCCAACTTCATTAGGGGAAAGAGCTCTATTGTAATTCATACGAATTGAATGAAATTCTTCTTCCTCTCAATCTGCTTGGGCAGCTAAGAGATAACTTCTGTTTTGATTTGATCCATTCAGTTCAGAAGGGGGTTTGGATCCATTGAATTTCCATGTGAGCCTTGGAAGGGGATCATGGAAATTAGAACTGAAGCTTTATCTCTCACAACTCTCTTAATCAATACCATTCGGGAGGAATTGAGATCTTGAGAGTTTGTGTGGCTTATGGATGAGAGATCATGCTTAACCTCTTCTCATGACAATTAGATCAAGGAATTGGCAATATTGATTGTGATTAGAGAGATTGGATTGCCAAGGAATTGGGATCTAACCAATTTCAATCTGCCATAGATGTATTCATATGATTGAGAAGGAAATTGAGGCCCATTTGATTCATTGTGGATTATGATATCTCCAATCCCTAATGAATTTTTCTTTCTATTACTTGTCCTTGAGCTCACTTTAATTGCTTTAATTTACTGCTTCCTTTAATTTTCCAGCACCCAATCCCCATTTTCATTTCCCGCAAGTTACTTTTCATGCAATTTAAGTTTCTTGCCATTTAAGTTTCTGTCAATTTACATTCAGCAATCTACATTTCCTACAATGTATATTTTGTTAATAAGTTTTCATCAAACTCTTTTAATATTTCGCTTAACTAGACATATCACCTCACTAAAGTTGCTTGATCCATCAATCCTAGTGGGATCGACCTCACTCTGGTGAGTTTTACTACATGATGTGACCCGGTATACTTGCCAGTAGTTTGTGCAAATTCAATTTTTCGCCATCATTAACAAAGTAAAGAAAATGCTTAATCTATGTACCCATCAACTTAATCATTGTCAATTCAAAATCAATCCCTGGCAATGGCACCATAAACTTGATGACTGGAAATTTATAATACTCACTATAATGAACCCGTCCTTGGCAAGTATACCAAAGTATCGTCAAGTAATTACTCACAATGAGTGAGGTCAAATCCCACAGAGATTGATTGATTGAGCAACTTTAGTTACTGGGTAGTTTAGTCAAGCTAATCAAGAGTAATTGTTAAATGCAGAATTCTAAATAGCAGAATTGTCCAAATGACTTAAAGATAAAGGTAAGCAATAAAGTGCAGAAATGTAAAGAACATGAAAGTAAATTGCAGAAATATAAACGGCTGAATTGTAAATGGGGAATGGGTTGATTACAAAAATTAAAGAAAGCTATAAAGAATAGGGAAGATAAGGATAGGGAAGATTCATTGGAGTTGGGAGATGTTGCTCTCTTTGGATCAATTTAAGATCATCTCAACTTCAATCATACAACTCATTGACCTCTTGGCAATCATGATTGATTAAACCCCAATTCCTTGGTGATTCAATCTCTCAAATACTGATAATCAGCCAATTCCTTGGTCTAATTTTTCATGAAGAGAGATAAGCTTGGTCCCTAATTTTACCATACATCCTCATAGATCCAAGTAATTGGGAAGATTTCATGTCACCATATCCAACCCCGAAATCCAGATCTACTCAATGTGAAAAAGGATTTCAAGCATAGTTTCATGTTTCCTTTTCCAAGGCTCCCGTAAAACCCATTTTGCATTCAACCTCTTTTCCAAGATGATTGAACACTAAGCATGAAGAACGAAATTCCTTCTAGCAAATCAAAGAGAGATGAAAAGAAGAAGAAATTCACTATCAATTAATCCATCAAGTACAACAGAGCTCCCTTCCCCAATGAGAGGGAGTTTATCTACTCATAACATAGATAAAGTACAAGAGATGGAAGAAGATGAAGTAGCACGCACATAATGCATGTTGAACTGGCGTGCCGCGCCAAAAGTCCAAAGTGGCACGCCCATACTAATATCTTCAAGCTCCTCTTCTGGGCTTTTGAACTGGCGTGCCATGCCTAGGTTTGGCGTGCCACGCCATTGATGGTGCATGAACATTGCCCTCTGGTGCAGTAAGCTGGCGTGCCATGCCCATGATACGAACAAGGTTGGCGTGCCACGCCCAAGACACCAAGTGGCACGCCCATTGATACTTTGACTTGGTGTGCCACGACTAGAATCTCAAGTGGCACACCTTCGATGAGGCCTTGTTCTTTCTTTTCTAGGACTTTGTATTAGGGTTCCACGCCTTCGACCTAGCGTGCCACGCCCTTGTTGGAGCTTCATTCACCCTTTCTGGTTGGGTGAACTGGCGTGCCACGCCTTGGGCTCAAGTGCCACGCCCATGATGATAAGTGAACTTACAAGCTTAGCATGCCATGCCCAAAGGACCAAGTGGCACGCCTTCGATGCTGCTTCTTCCCTTCTCCTATGCTCAGTTGAACTGGTGTGCCACGCCCCTTGGATTTCTTCAAAGATCCTTCTCTGGCCAGAATACCTGACGTGCCACACCCATAATAACTCTCCCTTTACTTCTTTCTGGTTGAAAAGCTTGGCGTGCCACGCCCATAGTAAAACTTTGGGGTTCCTCTCTGGAGGATGTAATTGGCGTGTCATGCCCAGCTGTGGCGTGCCACGCCTATAGTAAAGCTTATCCATCCATGTTCTGGGAAAGATAACCGGCGTGCCATGCCCATTGTAGCTCTTCATGGTGTCTCTTCTAGAAATTATAGCTGGCATGCCACGCTTGGCCTTAGCGTGCCATGCCCATTGAAGT
Source organism: Arachis ipaensis (assembly GCF_000816755.2). Lineage (NCBI taxonomy): Eukaryota > Viridiplantae > Streptophyta > Magnoliopsida > Fabales > Fabaceae > Arachis > Arachis ipaensis. The sequence goes on along the minus strand of NC_029790.2, from coordinate 49,825,498 downwards.
TCTTCATGGACTCTTTCTGGAAAATATAGTTGGCGTGCCACGCCCAGCTCTGGCGTGCCACACCCATAGTAATCCCTCAAAATTGCTCCCTAAAATTGATTTTATTGGCGTGCCACGCCCCATAGCTGGCGTGCCATGCCCAGTCAAAATTGTGGAATTTGCCTGAAGTGGCACGCCAAGCACACACGCCCAGCTCCATTTTCTTGCTTTCTTCCTCTTTTGTTGCTATTTTCACCTGAAATTCAAGCAAGACTCATTTCAATGCAATGTTCCATAAATTTGTCATATAGTTCATGAAATTGCATCAATTGAATGAGAATTCACCAATTCTATGGTCCTTTTAGATAAGAGAAAGAGGTAGATGATGCAAGTCATCAGCTGATATGCTTGTTTGTTCTGTGCTTATGTTGCCTCCAAAGGGTGCTGCCGTATCGTAATGCTGGCGTTTGCGCAGTTGGGGCGCCCTTTTTGGTTTCTCCATTTTTTGCTGTTTTGCCCTTGCCAATTTCTTTTTCATTTCTGTCTGAGCTGCATGTGCTGATGTTTCTTTGTTTTCACTGTTTGTAGGTGTAGTGTATATGTCTCGTAAGAATCTTATTGAGATGTCTACAAAGGTCCCCCTGGTATGGCTGATTGGGAAGACTTTGTAGTTTTGTGTTGTGTGATAGTAGTAGATCGGGAGTTTTATGAGAAGTTTAGGAGGTTCCACAAGGTGTGTGAGAATAAGGAAGATGAAAAAAAACTATGAGCTGGTTGCCCCCGACCCCGAGGAGAGGGTGTGCTTTCCCTCTTTGAGTCATTCTGAGCGCTCCTTTTTTTACGTTTATGACTGTTTTTTTCACCAAGTTGGGTATTACCCTTCCCTTTACTGCCTTTAAGACTGATATCCTCGGGACCTGTAACCTTGCCCTTACTCAACTCCATCCTAACTCTTGGGCCTTTATGAAGATCTTTCAGCTTCTTTGTCACGAGCTAGGTGTCCGACCTTCTATCCATCCTTTCTTATTTCTGTTTGTGTTGACTAAGCCTGGGCGACCAAGAAAAAGGCTTATTGGATTTCTTTTAGGGCCACCCAGGGTAGGAAGGCGTTTGCCATTTTCGATGACTCCTTTCATGACTTTAAGAATTTTTATTTTAAGATTCGAGCTGTAGAGAATGTCCATCCTTTTTTTTAGATGTGAATGACGAGCCTGCCTTTCACCTTTGGTGGCAAGAGAACCCTATAGTGGCTAAGTATACCCTAGAGATTTTGGATGAGGTGGAGCGGGCCTTCGTGGGCGTGTTGGAGGAGCATTGGGGTCAGGCTCCTCACTTAGATACGAAGAAGTTTTTAGGGGATCCCAGCCTTCTTCGGTCCGAGTTAGGTAGTATCTGACCTCTTGCTCTACTTTTGAATCTATTTTGTTGCGTTTCTGATGATGTTTTTGTTTTCTTTTTCAGAGATGGCTTCGGGTTCTGATTCCATGAAATATTTGCGCAAGACCAAGAAGACTGTGGCCGCCTAGAATCTCCAAAAGAAGGTGGCAGGCAACCTGGCGTTGAATGCCAGAATGGGTGCCATTCTGGGCGTTCAACGCCCAGCAAGTAGGGACAACAGCGTTAAACACCAGAATGCAGCCATTCTGGGCGTTTAACGCCAGCAAGACAAGCAAGGGAGGTAATTTCCAAAACCTTATATTTTCTTCATTCAACCTATCATTTTAAATTTCAATTTTGAAATGCCAAGATTTTTAAGTCAAATCTTTTTCAAATATTTCAAATTCAAATTGTTTTCAAATTTAAAACATTTTTAAATCTTTTCAAATCTTTTTTCAAAACCTCATATCTTTTTCAACTAGCTTTCAAATTCTTTCAAAATCTTTTCTTATCCTTAGTAATTCGGGTTCATATCTTTTATTAAACATTAAAATCTTCTTCTTACTTCTTATCTTATCTTTTATATCTTCTTTATCCCTTTCATATCTTTTTCATATCTTTCAAATTTAAAAAAATTATCTTTTTCAAAATTTCTTTATCTTTCTTTTAAGATTGAATTCGAAAATCCCTACCGCATCCCTATATATATATGTGCTCGCCTCTCACTTATTCCCCACCTCTCTATTCGAATTCTCTCTTTTTATTCTCCCTTCCCTCACTTTCTTCTTCTTTCTTTCTTACCTTTTGCTCGAGGATGAGCAAACCTTTTAAGTTTAGTGTGGAAGGAGCCCTTTTCTCTCATTGAGATTCAAATTCCATGGCTCCAAGAAGTGGCAAGACCGCTCCAAGAAACAAGAAAGAAGATGACCCAACAGTTGTTTTCAAACTTATTAGATTCTACACCAAGCAACATGAAGACCATTATCACAAAACAATGAGTAAGAGAGTAGTGATCCCTGAGGTCAGATTCGAATTAAGAGAAGACGAATACCCAGTGATTCAATAGCAAATTCGAAAGAGAGGCTGGGAGATTCTAGCCAATCCTCGGATCACTGTTGGATTCAACATGATCCATGAATTCTATGCAAATATGTGGATGACAGATAAGCAAAAGAAAGATGGAACAACATTCCATACTTTTTGTACTATGGCCAGGGGGAAGATCATCTATTTTCATCTGGATAGAGTGAGAGAGATCTTTAAATTACCCTTGCAAAAGGATGACCCTGATTCCTACAATAGAAGGGTGGTGGCCAACCTTAAGCTGGATCAAGTCCTAGAGGACATTTGCCTGCCTGGAACTCAATGGATTGAGGAAGCAAAAGGCAAGCCAAACTAGCTAAAAAGAATGAACCTTAAGCCAATTGCTAGAGGATGGCTAGACTTTATTGGGAGTTCTATACTCCCTACTAGTAACCATTCTAAAGTCACAATTCAGAGAGCTGTGATGATTCACTGCATCATGATGGGAATGAGGTAGAAGTTCACCAAATAATCCTCCGTGAGATGTACAAGTTGGCAAACAGGATGTCTACTCATGCCATACTGGCCTATCCTAACCTTATCTTTTGCCTATGCTAAGAGGCTAAACTCCTACTTCCTGCAGACATATTTATTCCAGTGAAAAGTCCAATCACCAAGCAGGTGATGAAAAGCTCTAAGATACCAGAGGATCATCCTAAAAGGAAGGCACCTGAGCCTCCCCAAGAGATCCGTCTAATTGAATATTGAGATCAGTTGAAAGCATCTGCGATGCAACTGCAAACAACCTTGGATGAATTAAAAGAGGAGCAGAAAAATTAGACTAGCATGATTTGCAAACTGGTGAAAGATCAAGAGAAGCAGGGTGTGAGATAGAGGAGTTGAAGCGCCAGAAGCTCTCCCCTGAAGAGCCTAGTGCCCCTCAAGCTTGAGGGTGTTGAGTTTCAGCCTTCTGACTATTCCAATTCCTATTTTTCTTATTTCTGTTATTGATGCCAAGGCATCTTAGGCCAATTTCACTAGCCTTCTTCTTTTGTTTTTATTAGGTTTTATGTACTTTCTTGAGCATTAAGTAAGTGTTTGGACTAAAAGTTCATGTATACTTTGATTCATTCAAACATGGTTAATTTAATGCATTTTCATGAGAATTATGTCATAATTGCTTGTGTGTTAAGAATGATGCAATTTTTTATGATTTTAGCAAGGCTTTGATGCATGTGTTTGATTGATGATAAAAGGCAATGTAATTTTCTGGAAAGTTTCGGTGCCAACATTGGAGGGAACGTTGGAAAGACAACGTTACCTCCAACGCTCTTTGATACAGTTTGCTTTCTAGAATTTGGAAAATTTGTTGTGACACGTACGCGTGGGCAATGCACACGCGTGAATTGTGGAATTTTGATGATCCCCTCGCATGCGTGGGTGACGCGAACGCGTGAGTCAGCCAACGTTGGAGGGAATGTTGCCAAGCAAATGTTGAGCCCAACGCTCGTGATAAAAAGTTCAATTATAGAGATTTAGAAATTGGCATCGACATGCACGCGTAAGCAATGCGTACGCGTGAGCGTTGTAGTTTGACACTCCACGTGCTCGTGTGGGTGACGCGCACGCGTGAGTGTACCAACGTTAGAGGGAATGTTACCAACCCAATGCTGAGGCCAACGTCTGCGATAAGTTTTCAAAAATTGGAGTTGGGAAAATTGCAATGGCGCGGAAGCGTCAGTGACGCGTACACGTGGACGTGCAGTCTCTTCCCAACCTCGCGCACGCATTGATGATGCGCATGCGCGAGATGGCAAAATCGACCATTCACGCGTACGCGTGACCAGGCGAACGTTGGAGCCCCCACGTTGAGTGATTAACCCCATTTTTAGGGTTTATATTGTGCTTAATTTAGGGGATTTTATGACCTTTTACCCACATTTATTCAATGAAATAGCATGGTTTCATGATTGTTTCCTAATTTGTGCCTAAGTGTGAAAACATACTTTTTATGCCCTTAATTGCTAATTTTGATTCACCTTTGATTCCACTTGATGCCTTGATATGTTTGTTAGTGAATTCAGATTGGAAAGGCTAGGAATGGATCAAAGGGATGGAGAGGAAAAGCATGCAAGTGGAGAACTCATGAAGAAACAAGGATTTGGGATGCTGAGATCGACACGCACGCGCAGCAGACGCGCACGTGTGGATTGTGGATTCGCATGGCGACGCGTACGCGTGGATAGGAAATTGTCAAGCAACCGTACGTATGACCCACGCATACGCATCGATGCTCGCACATGACTCACTTAAAGGCAATCCACTAGGGGCGATTTCTGGGCTTCCTAGGCCCAAATCAAACTCACCTCTGATGCTATTTAACCCAAGGAATGAAGAGGGATCAACCATCAAGTCACAATTAGTTTAGTTTAGTTTAGTTTTGGAGGGAAAGTTAGTTTCTAGAGAGAGAAGCTCTCTCTTCTCTCTAGAATTAGGTTAGAGGTAGATTAGAATTTCTTAGATCTAGGTTAATTTCATGCTTTGATTTACTTTTCCTTTTGTGATTCTTGTTCTTCTACATCTCCTCTCTCTAGTTTAGCATTTAATTCTTGTAATTCTCTACTTTTATGTTGATGTACTTTTGTTTCTTCTATTTTCATTTTAATACAATTCATGTTTTGATTTCCTTTATTGTTGATTTGCTTTAGTGTAGATTTACTTTTCTTGCAATTTGATTTTACTTTCCTTTTATGCCTTCCAAGTGTTTGATAAAATGCTTGGTTGGATTTTAGTATAGATTTTTCTCCTCTTGGCCAAGGTAGAGTAATTGGTGACTCTTGAGTTATCAAACTCCTTTGTTGATTGATAATTAGAAGTTGCTAATTGACATGAATGCCACTAAAGCTAGTCTTTCATCATGATTAGGCTAAGACTTGTGGAATCAAGTTAATTCATCCACTTGACTTTCCTTCATAGTTAGAGGTTAACTAAGTCGGAGCAATGGACAATTCTCATCATAATTGAGGAGGATAACTAGGATAGGACTTCTAGTTCTCATAACTTGCTAAGAGCTTTGTTAGTTGTTAGTTTATTTCCTTTGCCATTTATATTTCTTGTCTATTACTTCAAAAACCCCAAAACATATCTCTAACCAACAGCAAGAACCCTTTATTGCAATTCTTAGGGAGAATGACCCGAGGTTTGAATACTTTAGTTATTATTTTTTGGGGTTTGTTACTTGTGACAACCTAATTTTTGTATGAAAGAATTATTTGTTGGTTTAAAAATTATACTTGCAACAAGAATTTATTTTGAATTCTAAACCGTTAAAAATCTAATCATCAAAATGGCACCGTTGCCGGGAAATTGCAATGGTGTTATGTTATTGGTTGTTGTATATATGTGAATATTATGGATAGCTTGATTTTTGGATTGCTTGTTAGTTTTTGCTAGTATTAGGACTTTGTTTCATTCTTTCTTATTAGCTTTTGTTTCTATTTTCTATTTTCATTATGAATTCTCACCTTGGCTATGAGTTTGGTTCTAACTATGTTGTAGGAAATGGACCAAGAAGATTGAACTTGAGGCTAAGGAGGAAATTGCAAAACCCCCAAAGCATATTCCATATGAAGAATTGGATGGGATAGAGCAAGAATTGGGTTCCTTTGGAATTGAAGATCAAGCATCAAATCCTAGTGGTGGTGAATCCTTTGAACTTGAAGAACCTTTCCCTGATGAGATGGAAAGTAATGTGGAGGTAAAATTCTCTCATTCTCCCATTTATGATTTGAGTAAGGGAAAAGAATTAGATAAAATTGTTGAACAAAGGATTGAGATTAAGAGATCTTGTGAGGAGGTGGAGGTCCTTAGAAAAGGGAGGACAGGATACGCTTTGTCAAGACCCTTGGAAGCTTCTTTGCCTAGGTTTTCATATACTCCTTCACTTGAGTGGGTAAAATACATTTCTATTAGCTTTATTATCCCACTTGAGTATGGATTGCTTGAAACAGATGGTCAACTTAGGATGCTTTGCGGGATGAAGCGTAAGAGAAAAATGTTTCGTGGTTGGCGTTGTAAATCAAGGCTCATTATGGTTGATACAGCAAAGATGGAATATAAAGGTTGGAATAGTGCTCAATTACGTGGGTCTAGAAGGATGTTTGGTCACTTCATTGAGAATTCATCTTGCATGCCACCCGGATGGACTAATAATGATTAACTCGAAAACGGGTGTGAAAATAAAGTGTGGGATTCCGGATTACAAGAAGAGGATCGACTTTGGGAGCCCCAAGCTTGTGAAGAACTCCATCAAGACTTGGTGCAACATATGAGAAATCTTGGGGCACAATGGAGAACCAAGCATTGGTGGGAGTTCCAAGAAGAATTTAAGCACAAGCAACCTTAATGAGGAGCTCCCCATAAGTCCAACTTAAGGACAATTAACAAAAGTGCTAGGTGGGAGACACCCCACCATGGTAAAATCTTTCCTTTTTTTTCTCTTTTGTACATATTGGTAATTAGCTTAATTTCATGTTTTTATTGGGTTGTTGAGTTTAGTTAGTAGCTTGGTGTGTTAAATAAGGTTTTATGGTCTTTTGGTAGCTGTTTGGGAGGTTTGGAATGCTTGGTTTGGTGCAAAACATAGAAAAAATTTTGAAAAATAGAGCACCAACCCACGCGTACGCTTGCCTCACGCGTACGCGTGCATAAAACATTTTCAACCATCCACGCGCACGCGTCATACACGCGTACACGTGGATGCCACAATCCCACCCCCAAGCCAAATTCCAGAGAGTTGCGCCTACACTGTGCGCGTCTTGTGCCTTTCACACAAGTGAACTCACGCATATGCGTACACGA
>NC_029790.2:49777399-49816042 GCF_000816755.2 Arachis ipaensis | reverse complement strand
TGTTGAGTGATTTCAGGTTCATAAGGCAAGTATTGGATGGAAGAAATGAAGAGAAAAGCATACAAAGTGGAGAATGCATGAAGAAACAAGGATTTGGAGTGCATCAATGGACGCGCATGCGCAGTAGACGCGCAGTGAACTCACGCATATGCGTACACGACGCATACGCGTACATGACGCATACGCGTACATGACGCATATGCGTCGCTCTCTAAATAACCCATAGATGCGAACACATGATACACACGTACGCATCGTGTCAATTCCACCTCAACCCACGCGAACGCGTGACATACGCGTACGCGTGGATGCCCTTCTTTCACACACTTCTTTTCTTCTCTCCTTTCCATTTCTTTCCTTATTCTTTCTTCTCCTCTATTCTTTCCCATCTTTAACCATCATCCAACACTATTAAACACCACCTATAACCATTTCTTTTAGGTAGTTAATTAGTTAGTTGAATTTTCCTTTAATTTTCTCCTATTCTTTATAAGTGCTGGATTGTTAATCTTGTTTACCATTAATTGCTGATGAGTATTAAAAAGGATGTTGTCTTAATATCATTATGTTTATAATATTTGTTGGATTCCTTGATTGAGGTTACATTATGCTACTTGGTTTTGAATTTTTCATGGTTAACTTTGTGAATACCAAGGGAATGAGAATTGCCTTCAAGCTTGTTAATCTTTTTGAATTGCATGATTTGGCCAGCATGTGATTTGAATCCTATTCTTTGATTTGGCAATTTCTTAATGATGGATGTTATGAATTTACCTTAATACATTGTGTTTCTTGATTATATGCATCCATATGTGTTTGGCTTGAATAGTCTTATGCTTCTTTATTGCTTGTCTTAACCTACAAGTTTAGAGCATTTCAAGCACATTAGGATGAGTCATGTGCATGCTTCTTTTGTGTAAATGTGACATAGTTTCTATGCTAGTGAGTGTTCGAGACAGCACGCATCTTAGCACTCCCACACTTACTTTTATCAATGTCAAACTAATTCACTTACCCCATTCTAGAGATCTACGTCATCTCAACAATGTATGCTTCCTTGCTTTTGCAATTACCTTTATTACTATCCTGTTTTCTATTTTCAAGATGAGTCATTATTAGCAAAATGGAAGCTGTCGAAAGAACACACAGCAACCGGTTGACCTACCAGCGGAAGGTGGCAATCCGGAGAGTCGCCGTACCCCCTTGCTCATCTTTGACTGCACCGAGGATGGTGCAAACTTTTAAGTGTGGGGAAAGTTTTGAAGGGAAACTTAGTTTCTAGAGAGAGAAGCTCTCTCTTCTCTCTAGAATTAGGTTAGAGTTAAATTAGGATTTCTTAGATCTAGGTTAATTTCATGCTTTGATTTACTTTTTCTTTTGTGATTCTTGTTCTTCTACATCTCCTCTCTCTAGTTTAGCATTTAATTCTTGTATTTCTCTACTTTTATGTTGATGTACTTTTGTTTCTTCTATTTTCATTTTAATGCATTTCAAGTTTTGATTTCCTTTATTATCGATTTGCTTTAGTGTAGATTTACTTTTCTTGCAATTTGATTTTACTTTCCTTTTATGCCTTCCAAGTGTTTGATAAAATGCTTGGTTGGATTTTAGTATATATTTTTCTCCTCTTGGCCAAGGTAGAGTAATTGGTGACTCTTGAGTTATCAAACTCTTTTGTTGATTGATAATTAGAAGTTGCTAATTGACTTGAATGCCACTAAAGCTAGTCTTTCATCATGATTAGGCTAAGACTTGTGGAATCAAGTTAATTCATCTACTTGACTTTCCTTCATAGTTAGAGGTTAACTAAGTCGGAGCAATGGACAATTCTCATCATAATTGAGGAGGATAACTAGGATAGGACTTCTAGTTCTCATAACTTGCTAAGAGCTTTGTTAGTTGTTAGTTTATTTCCTTTGCCATTTATATTTCTTGTCTATTACTTCAAAAACCCCAAAACATACCTTTAACCAACAACAAGAACCCTTTATTGCAATTCTTAGGGAGAATGACCCGAGGTTTGAATACTTTAGTTATTATTTTTTGGGGTTTGTTACTTGTGACAACCTAATTTTTGTATGAAAGAATTATTTGTTGGTTTAAAAATTATACATGCAACGGGAATTTATTTTGAATTCTAAACCGTTAAAAATCTAATCATCAAAATGGAACCGTTGCCGAGAAATTGCAATGGTGTTAAGTTATTGGTTGTTGTATATATGTGAATATTATGGATAGCTTGATTTTTGGATTGCTTGTTAGTTTTTGCTAGTATTAGGACTTTGTTTCATTCTTTCTTATTAGCTTTTGTTTCTATTTTCTATTTTCATTATGAATTCTCACCTTGGCTATGAGTTTGGTTCTAACTATGTTGTAGGAAATGGAAGCTTCAATGAGGATATGTATCATGGATGGGACAACCAAAGGTAGGAGGAGCCATATGCATATGATCAGTCTTCATGGCAACAACCTCCACCAAGGGGGGCGAATCTCATTTTTTTAATTCAAATAAATCAGAGTTATCTGGGATTCCTGGAAACAGTCCCCGAGCCCGGCTAGACTCTGGCTGGGCTCTGGCTGTAGCAAAAAAAAATAAATAAACCACAAAAAATGGAATGAGAGCCACTACCATCCGAACATCACCACTTTCAAGAGCCACCCCCTCCATATTATTACCAAGATGAACCACCTCTAATGTATGAAAATTTTCAACTACAAGATGAATTCTACTTTCCACCACAACCTCCCATGGAAGAATATTCATGTCCATCGATCCAAGAGCCATATGATCCTAATCATGTTATCCAAGCGGAACAAGAATCAAGGGATCATCTCAAGGAAACATTGGATCAACTTCAAGCAACCATGGAGCTTGTTGTGCAACAAGTGGAAAAAGTGGAAAGTGTTGAACCACTACAACCCGACCAAGAAGAACCATCTTCCTATTATGAGCCCTTTCTCTAAGACGATGAACCCTTCCATCCACCCCAACCTCCAATGGATAACATCCTTGATGTTCTTGTTCAAGGACAAGAGGAGATGAAAAGGGAGGTACTAGAATTCACGGCCGTCTTGGTCGATGTAGTAAACCGATTAGCCTTCCAATGCTTGGACACTCAAAGAACTCCCATGGCAACATGTGGAGAATCAAATGAAGAGCATAGCATAAAGGAGAGATTGGAAACTCTGGTGGGAAATGAGGGAAGTTGCTTTGGGTTGGAACAATTGGAGAAAGCTACCATTGTTGAAGAGAAGGAAGAAGTGGTTGAGAACTTAGGTGATACAGAACCCCCATGGGAAGATAAAGTTAAGGAAGACCCCTGCAAGAAGATTGAACTTGAGGCTAAGGAGGAAATTGCACAACCCCCAAAGCATATTCCATATGAAGAATTGGATGGGATAGAGCAAGAATTGGGTTCCTTTGGAATTGAAGATCAAGCATCAAATCCTAGTGGTGGTGAATCCTTTGAACTTGAAGAACCTTTCCCTGATGAGATGGAAAGTAATGTGGAGGTAAAATTCTCTCATTCTCCCATTTATGATTTGAGTAAGGGAAAAGAATTAGATAAAATTGTTGAACAAAGGATTGAGATTAAGAGATCTTGTGAAATTTCTTTCCTTATTCTTTCTTCTCCTCTATTCTTTCCCATCTTCAACCATCATCCAACACTATTAAACACCACCTATAACCATTTCTTTTAGGTAGTTAATTAGTTAGTTGAATTTTCCTTTAATTTTCTCCTATTCTTTATAAGTGCTGGATTGTTAATCTTGTTTACCATTAATTGCTGATGAGTATTAAAAAAGATGTTGTCTTAATATCATTATGTTTATAATATTTGTTGGATTCCTTGATTGAGGTTACATTATGCTACTTGATTTTGAATTTTTCATGCTTAACTTTGTGAATGCCAAGTGAATGAGAATTGCCTTCAAGCTTGTTAATCTTTTTGAATTGCATGATTTGGCCACCATGTGATTTGAATCCTATTCTTTGATTTGGCAATTTCTTAATGATGGATGTTATGAATTTACCTTAATACATTGTGTTTCTTGATTATATGCATCCATATGTGTTTGGCTTGAATAGTCTTATGCTTCTTTATTGCTTGTCTTAACCTACAAGTTTAGAGCATTTCAAGCACATTAGGATGAGTCATGTGCATGCTTCTTTTGTGTAAATGTGACATAGTTTCTATGCTAGTGAGTGTTCGAGACAGCACGCATCTTAGCACTCCCACACTTACTTTTATCAATGTCAAACTAATTCACTCACCCCATTCTAGTGATCTACGTCATCTCAACAATGTATGCTTCCTTGCTTTTGCAATTACCTTTATTACTATCCTGTTTTCTATTTTCAAGATGAGTCATTATTAGCAAAATGGAAGCTGTCGAAAGAACACACAGCAACCGGTTGACCTACCAGCGGAAGGTGGCAATCCGGAGAGTCGTCGTACCCTCTTGCTCATCTTTGACTGCACCGAGGATGGTGCAAACTTTTAAGTGTGGGGAAAGTTTTGAAGGGAAAGTTAGTTTCTAGAGAGAGAAGCTCTCTCTTCTCTCTAAAATTAGGTTAGAGGTAAATTAGTATTTCTTAGATCTAGGTTAATTTCATGCTTTGATTTACTTTTTCTTTTGTGATTCTTGTTCTTCTACATCTCCTCTCTCTAGTTTAGCATTTAATTCTTGTATTTCTCTACTTTTATGTTGATGTACTTTTGTTTCTTCTATTTTCATTTTAATGCAATTCAAGTTTTGATTTCCTTTATTATCGATTTGCTTTAGTGTAGATTTACTTTTCTTGCAAATTGATTTTACTTTCCTTTTATGCCTTCCAAGTGTTTGATAAAATGCTTAGTTGGATTTTAGTATAGATTTTTCTCCTCTTGGCCTAGGTAGAGTAATTGGTGACTCTTGAGTTATCAAACTCCTTTATTGATTGATAATTAGAAGTTGCTGATTGATTTGAATGCCACTAAAGCTAGTCTTTCATCATGATTAGGCTAGGACTTGTGGAATCAAGTTAATTCATCCACTTGACATTCCTTCATAGTTAGAGGTTAACTAAGTGGGAGCAATGGACAATTCTCATCACAATTGAGGAGGATAACTAGGATAGGACTTCTAGTTCTCATACCTTGCCAAGAGCTTTGTTAGTTGTTAGTTTATTTCCTTTGCCATTTATATTTCTTGTCTATTACTTCAAAAACCCCAAAACATACCTCTAACCAATAACAAGAACACTTTATTGCAATTCCTAGGGAGAACGACCCGAGATTTGAATACTTCAGTTATTATTTTTAGGGGTTTGTTACTTGTGACAACCAAATTTTAGTATGAAAGGATTATTTGTTGGTTTGGAAACTATACTTGCAACGAGAATTTATTGTGAATTCTAAACCATCAAAAATCCAATTATCATTGAGTCAAACGTTGCTCAAAACACTCAGAATCCATTTTTCCTTAAGAGAACGTTTGACCCAACATTGGCTTAAAAACGTTGACCCCAACATTGATACCAGAGCTATGCAACTGAACACATTGCAGAAGGTAAAATGTTAGTTGCCAACGTCCATCCTCAATACCACTGAAAGTCTCATCAAGCTGCTTCAACAAAGGCCAAAATCCCAATCCAAAGACTTGAAAACCAATTGAAGAAAGTGTATAAATATAATAGAGTTTAAGTTAGTTAGGGGGGTTAGGCAGTCCAGAACCCAATTGGAGAACTCTGTAATTATTTTCTCTATACTTGCTCTGTAATTTACTTCTGCTCTTCATTGGGTTAGGGAGCTCTGTTGTAATTCAATGGATCAATACTAGTTTTTATTCTTCTTCTTCTTTTTTTTCTCTTGATCTACTAAAAGGATTTTGTTCTTCATTCAATCATTCAATTGTCTTGGGAAACAAATTGAATGTAATTGGGTTCTGTGATAGGCTTTGAAGAGAAATCACAGAATCATGCTTGAAATCTTTCTCACATTGGATTAGGTTGGGGGTTGGATGGATATAGTGACATGTAATCCTACCAATACTTTTATCTATGAATTTGTGTGCTATAATCAGTGACCAAAGTTCATCTCTTCCCATGAGCACTTAAATCAAGGAATTGGGCAATTGTTCATGCTTATAGAGATTGGATTGTCAAGGAATTGGGATCCAATCACCTAAGATTGCCAAGGAGATCAATGAATGCTTTGATTGAGAAAGAGATGAAAATGAACTTGATCTGGAGGATTATAATATCCCCTGACCCCAATGAACTTTCCCACTTCTGATCTTACCCATTCCTTTAACTCTGCTGTTACATTTATGCTTAACAATCCCCATTCCCATTTAATTTCTTGCAATTTAAGTTGTTGCAGTTAATTTCCTACAATTTTCTTTCTGCCATTTAATTTCACTTATTTACATTCTGTTCATTTACATTTCTTGCCTTTTAAGTTTCCCACCAATTTAAATTCTGCAACCCTCAATTCAATTCTGATTTAGTTCAACTAGAACACTCCTGCAATTAAAAATTGCTCAACCAATCAATTCCTGTGGGATTCGACCTCACTCTATTGTGAGTTTTTACTTGACCACAATCCGGTGCACTTGCCAGTGGAAATTTGTTTGAGAGACAAGTTTTCGTGTATCAAGTTTATGGCGCCATTGCCGGGGATTGATTATGTATTAACAATGATTAAATTGGAGGATAACTAGATTGAACATTTTTCTTTTCTATTGTTAATTAAGTTTCAATTTCAGCTGTTTGCTTTTATTTTCTGCAATTTGAGTTGTTGTTCTTTATTTCTTCACTTTTCAGCAAATTAATCCACTAATTGTTTGATCAATTGCACTAACCAAGCTAACCATAATTCTTAGTGAATTTTCCACTTGCTATTTGCCTGTGTTTGCTGAATGTATGACAGGTAGAAGAGGAGAAACTTCAACCTCTTTTGATAGTGAACCTGATAGGGCCTTCCTTAGATTAAGGAGGGAATCAAGAGGAAAGAAGGCTATTAGTGCAGAGGAAGAAGAGGAGGACTTAGATATGAATATGGAGGATGATATGGAGAATCATCATGAGGAAGAAGTTCATAATCATGCTAGAGAAGGTACAACCAACCATGCTGGACAGGAGAGAAGGGTGCTAGGCTCCTACATTAATCCCAATCCTGAGAATTGTGGGAGCAGCATCCTAAAACCAACCATCCATGCCAATAACTTCGAGTTGAAGCCACAGCTAATCACCCTTGTCCAAAACAATTGCTCATTTGGAGGAAGTGCACAAGAAGAACAATATTTAATCACCTTCCTGAGAATTTATGATACTGTAATGTCAAACGGTGTTCTTCCTGACACTTGCATATTACTTTTGTTCCCCTTGTTTCTAAGGGACAAGGCATCTAAGTAGCTAGAATCTTTTTCAAAGGAAAGCCAGAAACATGGAAAGATGTGGTGAACAAATTCTTGGCAAGATTATATCCTCCTCAAAAAGTTAACCGATTGAGAGCTGAGGTTCAAACATTCAGGCAACAAGATGGTGAAACTCTATATGAAGCATGGGAGAGATATAAAGAGCTGACAAGGAAGTACCCTCCTGACATGTTCAATGAATGGGTATAGCTGTACATCTTCTATGAAGGTCTATTACAAGAGTCAAAGAAAGCATTGGATCATTCTTCTAGAGGCTCTCTCAACAAGAAGAAAACGATTAAAGAGGCTATAGATGTCATTGAAACAGTGGCCAACAATGAATATTTCTATGCCTTAAATAGAAGCAAAAATAGAGGAGTGATGGAGCAAAATCACATGGATGCAATACTAGCTCAAAACAAGACGATCGCTAAGCAATTGGCAGACCTGACTAAGCAAATGGAGAGGAATCAAGCTGCAGCAATCCATGCTCAACCATCAACACAAGAAGAGTTGAATAAAGAGGAAGGAAGTGATTAAGAACAAGCCAATTACATTGGAAACCCATCAAGACAATCTCATGATCCATACTCCAAGACCTATAACCCTGGCTGGAAGAACCATCCAAACTTTGGGTGGGGAAATCAGCAAAATCAGAGCCAAGACCAGAAACCTCACAATTCCAACCAGTACACTTACCAACGACCCAATAAAAGATCATACCAACACCCATACAACAATTCTCATCAACCTTAAAATCAAACACATAACAATCATTCTCAACCCCCCAATTCTAACCAGCCATCACCACATGAGGACAGACTATCTCGGATTGAGACATTGCTTGAAAATCTTTGCAAGGAGGTTCAGGATAACAGAACATTCAAGGATAAAGTAAGGGCTAGTATGAGAAATCGAGGAGAGACCATCAAGAAGTTTAAATCTCAAGTAGGATACCTATCTCAACAATTCCCAAAGTCCACTGACAGCTTCCCAAGTGATACCGAGAAGAACCCAAGAGGAGATACCAAGAATATGAGATGGGAAGAATGCAAGGTGATCACTCTAAGAGATGAGGAAATCCTGGAGGAAGAAATCTGCAGCCACCCTGAGCCCAACACAGAGGATTCAAGAAAGAATGTAGGAGAGGAAGAACAATGTGGTTTAGAATTTCACAATAAATTCTCGTTGCAAGTATAATTTCTAAACCAACAAACAATCCTCTCATGCGAAAAATTGTTTGTCACAAGTGCAAACCCCAATAAAAATAACCGAAGTATTCAAACTTCAGGTCGTCTCTCAAAGGAATTGCAGGGAAGTCTACTTAATTATTGGTTATGGAACAAGTATTTTGGGGTTTTGGAATAAGAAACAAGAAGAGTGAATTGCAAGAAATAAATGGAAACTCAAATAATAAAAAGGTCTTGGCAAGGGTTGATGGTTAAGGATCTTTATCCTTGTCACTAACCACAACATGATAATCACAAGGATCAATCCCATTAAGTCATCCTCTAACTACTGAAGGAAAGTCAAATGGGCTACATCAATCTTAATCCATAAATCCTAACCTTCTCACTAACTAATTTAGGGAAAGCTAGTGTCAATGGATACCAATTATCAACACTTGGACATTAGCAACTCAAGTTCACCTAAGTTACCATCCCAAGCCAAGAACACAAAAATCTACTCTAACATCCTTCTAAGCATTTAATCAAACACTTGGAAGGCATAAAGGAAAGTAAGATAAAATTGCGAGAATTATAAATCTACAACTACCAAATGTAAGAAATTAACAACAACAACTCAAATCAACAATAAAAGAAAATGACACATAAATTGCATTAAAGAAGAATAGAAGAAACAGGAGTGCATCAACAACAAGATTGACAATTACAAGTAATGAAATACAAAACTAGGAAAGCAAGGGTAGAAGAACAAGAAATGTAAAGGAAAAGTAAATCAAGACATGAATTAAACCAGGATATAAGAAATCCTAATCTACATCTATCCTAATTCTAGAGAGAAGAGAGAGCTTCTCTCTCTAGAAACTAACTAAAGCATGACCAAACTCAACTATGTGCTCCCCCCTTTGACTCCTCTTGAATTTTGCATGTAATAGGCTCAGAAATGAGTTGGATTTGGACCTGGACAGCTAAGAAATTGCCCTCAGCATTTTCACTTTAATAAAGTCACGAGCGAGCTACGACACGTACCCATGGTCACGCGTACGTGTCGCTTGGCATTTTTCCCTCCACGCATACGCGTGATGTCATGCGTACACGTCGCCATGCGACATCATATTCACGCGTGCGCGTCTGCTACCCGTGGGCGTCGATGAATACATCCCAAATCCTTGATTTTTCCTGAGTTCTCCACTTTGCATGCTTTTCTCTTCACTCCTTTGATCCCAGCCTTTTGAACCTGAAATCACTCAGCAAATGTATCAAGGCATCTAGTGGACTCAAAGGTGAATTAAAATTAGCAATTTAAGGGCCTAAAAAATAAGTTTTCACTCTTAAGCACCAATTAGGAAAAAATCATGAAATCATGCTATTTTATTGAATAAATATGGAAAAAGTTGATAAAATCCACCCAATTCAGCATAAAATGTACCACGAAATAGCGGTGCATCAAATCTCTCCACACTTAAACCAAGCATGTCCTCATGCTAAACCAAGAAAGAGACAGAGGGTATCAACATTTATTCAATGCAAACTACCTAAATGCAATCCACCTACAACCTATCTAAATGGATGCAATTACTTGGTCAAAATAAATTAATTCCCAAGAAAACCAATATAAGCATAAGGGCCAAAGGTATTAACACCCAAGCCAAACCACAATTGAATTGAGTTATTAAAGATTTTACAACTTGCAAGAAAAGAGATGATCATAGGTGAAAACATGTAATTGAGCAACCGAATCCTCACCGGATGTGTATCCGCTCTAATTGCTCAAGTGTATGGGGTTTATTCACTCAATTCTCCCCTAATCATGCTTTCCAAGATTTGTTTTTCATCTAACAGTCAACAATTATTTCATGCATGCATACAAATATCATGAGGTCTTATTCTTAGGTTGTAATGGGCTAGGGTCAAGGTAGGATGCATATGGTCAAGTGGACTTGAAATTTGAATCTTTGATTAATCTAAGCTTCCTACCTAACCTATATAACAACCTATACAATTCTACACACACCTAACTACCCATTCTTCACTTTTCCACACACTCATGCGTTCTCTTTTTTATTGCAACTCATATGTATTGACTTTTATTGAACTCTACTTTGGGGCATTTTGTCCCCTTTTTATTGCTTTCTTTTTCTTTTTCTTTTGTTATCTTCTTTTTATTTTTCTTTTGTTTTTCTATTTTTATTATTTTTATTTTTTTTCAAACATAAATATTTACAAGAGCTTCAATGCATATGGTTTTACATTCAATTAACACATGAGTATGTACCAAATTCCCAAGATCTTCAATGAAAATAAAAAACACTCTTTTTCTCAACCAATGTCCCAAGCTTTCCCACACTTGAATGATACACACACTCACTAGCCTAAGCTAATCAAAGATCTAAATTAAGGACATTTATTATTTTTCGCTTTAAGGCTTGTAATGTGCTAAATTTAAGAACAAAGTGGGTTAATTGTAGGCTCAAAGTTGGCTAACAATGGAAGATAAAAGGTAAGGCTATTTGGGTAACTAAGCTAAATGAAATGATGGCCTCAATCATATAAATTCATGTATACACAAAATAATGGAAATAAAGAATCAAACAAATCAAAGATTACTGATGAGCGGATAATTTATACGCTTTTTGGCATTGTTTTTAGTATGTTTTTAGTAGAATCTAGCTACTTTTAGGGATGTTTTCATTAGTTTTTATGTTAAATTCACATTTCTGGACTTTACTATGAGTTTGTGTGTTTTTCTGTGATTTCTGTATTTTCTGGCTGAAATTGACGGACTTGAGCAAAAATCAGATTCAGAGGTTGAAGAAGGACTGCTGATGCTGTTGGATTCTGACCTCCCTGCACTCAAAGTGGATTTTCTGGAGCTACAGAACTCAAAATGGCGCGCTTCCAATTGCGTTGAACGCCAGAAATGTATAATAGTCTATACCTTGGTCGAGTTTAGACGACGTAAAAGGGCGTTGAACGCCAGTTCTACGCTGCTGTCTGGAGTTAAACGCCAGAAACAAGTCACAAACCAGAGTTGAACGCCAGAAATACGTTACAACCTGGCGTTCAACTCCAGAAAGAGCCTCTGCACGTGTAACATTCAAGCTCAGCCCAAGCACACACCAAGTGGGCCCCGGAAGTGGATTTATGCATCAATTACTTACTTTTGTAAACCCTAGTAGCTAGTTTATTATAAATAGGACTTTTTACTATTGTATTAGACATCTTGGGACGTCTGGTTCTTAGATCATGGGGGCTGGCCTCTCGGCCATGCCTGGACCTTTCACTTATGTATTTTTAATGGTAGAGTTTCTACACTCCATAGATTAAGGTGTGGAGCTCTGCTGTTCCTCAAAGATTAATGCAAAGTACTACTGTTTTTCTATTCAATTCAACTTATTCCGCTTCTAAGATATTCATTCGCACTCCAACCTGAATGTGATGAGCATGACAATCATCATCATTCCCTATGAACGCGTGCCTGACAACCACTTCCGTTCTACCTTAGATTGAATGAATATCTCTTAGATCTCTTAATCAGAATCTTCGTGGTGTAAGCTAGATTGATGGCGGCATTCATGAGAATCCGGAAAGTCTAAACCTTGTCTGGGCGTAGTGACAGACGCAAAAGGAGGGTGAATCTTATTCCAGTATGATCGAGAACCTCAGATGATTAGCCGTGCTGTGATAGAGTATTTGGACCATTGTCACAAGAGGATGAGATGTAGCCATTGACAACGGTGATGCCCTTACATAAAGCCAGCCATGGAAAGGAGTAGGATTGATTGGATGAAGACAACAGGAAATCAAAGATTCAGAAGAAAGAAAGCATCTCTATACGCTTATCTGAAATTCTCACTAATGAATTACGTAAGTGTTTCTATCCTTGTTTTATGATTACTTATTATTTAATTTCGAAAACTCCATAACTATTTTATATCCGCCTGATTGAGATTTACAAGGTGACCATAGCTTGCTTCATACCAACAATCTCCGTAGGATCGACCCTTACTCACGTAAGGTTTATTACTTGGACGACCCAGTGCACTTGCTGATTAGTTGTATCGAAGTTATGAATGAAAAACGATTTATAAAGACGTGCGTACAGAGTTTCTAGCGCCGTTACCTGAGATCACAATTTCGTGCACCAATTACAATCATAGAAAGAGAATAATACACACAAGAAGGAAAATAAGTGGTTATATGATGTAATCATGCAATTAAGGCTCAATTCTCACATGCTTGTGCTCTTAGCTCGAAAACATGATCCACAATATATAATTCAAGCAAGTTCCATGAAAAATTTTTACTCAAATCAATTGGAGTGTCAATGCCCTATAAATGAATTTCTTGAAAAATTTCATTATTTTGACTAAGCTTATTATGTATATATATGCAAATTAAGAAAATGCAACTAAAATTCCTAAAAGCCCTAAGAATGAAATGCAAAAGTGTTGGGATTAGAAATTTGTCACCCAAAAATACCGACTGTTCGGACGAACTCCCCATACTTAAAAGTTTGCACCGTCCTCGTTGCATTCAAAGATGAACAAGGGGGTACGGTGACTTTCCGGGTTGCCACCTTCAGTTGGTGGATCAACCGGTTGCTACATGTTCTTTCTTCCCGCTTTTGTCTTTGCTTAAGATGACTCACCCTGAAAATATAAAATAAGATAAGAAGATAAGTAAATGCAAAATCAAGGAAGCATATATTGTTGGAATGAGGTAATAATCTCTAGAATGAAGTGAGTGACCCAATGTGCGACATGGATAAAAGTAAGTGTGCATTCTAAGTTGCACGCAGTTTAGAACACACACACTAACATAAAAAGCTATGTCACAGTTACACAAAAAGGGAACATGTACTTCACTCATTCTAGTGTGCTTGAGATGCTCTAAACATGTAGGTTAAAACAACCAAACAAGTAATAAAGAAGCATGAAAGCATTCAAGCCAAATAACATATGGATGCATATGATCAAGAAACACACCGCATTAAGATAAATGTACAACATCCATCAAGAAATTGCCTAATTAAAGAAGAGGGTTCAAATCACATGGTGGCCAAATCATGCAATTCAAAAAGATTTAACATGCTTTAAAGGCAATTCTCATGTGCTTGGTGTTCACGAAGGTTAAGCATGAAAAATTCAAAATCAAGTAATAAATTGTAACCTCAACAAAAGAATCCAACAATGAATATCCAAAAACAATTATGCTAAAATAGCATTCAGTTAGTAATGATCAACAATAAATAGCAATCAAAATTAATAATCCAACACTTGTTTTGAAGACAAAAATTAAACAAAAATGAAACTAACTAACTAAACTAAGAAATGGTGTTAGATGGTGATTGATAGTGTTGGCTGATGGTTAGAGCAAGGAAAGAAAAGAAGAGAAGAGAGAAGAAGGAAAGAAATGGAAAGAAGATGAGAAAAGAAGAGTGGTGAAAAAAAGGCTATCCACGCGTACGCGTGGAGTGACGCGTGCGCGTGGTGAGGTGAAATGGATGCGACGTATACGCGTGGGTCATGCGTACGCGTGATGGGTAATTTAGAGCGGCGATGCGTATGCGTGGCGTGATGCATACGCGTGGGAGATTTTGTGCTAGAGGCACAAAACGGGCACAAGGTAGGCACAACTCTCTGGATTTTGTTTGGAGGTTAAAATTTTGGATCCACGCGTACGCGTGGGTGACACGTGCGCGTGGAGTGTCGAAATGCTTAGGGTCACACGCACGTGTGAATGACACATGCACGTGGGTTGGTGCTCTATTTTTCAAAATTTTCCATGTTCTTGCACCAAACCAAGCATTCCAAACCTCCAAACAGCTACCAAAACACCATAAAGCCTTATTTAACATATTAGACTTCCAAATAAACTCAACAAACCAATCAAAATATGAAATTAAACCTATTCTTACCAATATTTACAAAAGAGAAAAATAAAAAGATTTTATCATGGTGGGGTGTCTCCCACCTAGCTCTTTTATTTATTGTCCTTAAGTTGGACTTATGGGGAGCTCCTCATCAAGGTGGCTTCTGCTTGAAGCCATCCTTGAATATCCAACAACGCTTGAGTCTCCAATAAGCTCCATTCTTCAAAATTAAAAGCTTCAAGCTTTGATGGAGTTCTTCACAAACCATGAGCTCCCAAAATTGATTCTCCTTGTGCGATCCAAGATCCCACACTTTGTTTTGAAACCCGTGTTTAAATTGATTATCATTAGTCCAATTGGGTGGCATGAATGCTGAATTCTCATTTGAGCACCCAAACCACTTCTTAGACCTAAAAAATCTAACTCTACACCAACCCCTGCAATCAAACCTTGAGCATGCAACCATCATGAACTTTGCTTTACAATGCCAACCACTAACCATCTCCCTTTTGCTCTTAAAGCCACAAAGAGCTCTAAGTTGCCCATCCGTCTCAAGTAAACCATATTCAAGTGGGATAATTAAGCTTAGAGATGAGAGATTTACCCACTTAAATGAAAGGATGGATGTTGATGGCTTGGGGAGAGGTGTTTCCATTGTCTTTACAAGCTCTACTCCTTTATGTTCTTCTTTGATTACCACCACCTCTTTACAAACTTCTTCAAATTCAATCTTTTGTTCCCCAATTTCATCTAACTCTCTCCATCACTCAAATCATAAATGGAAGGATTAGAGAAATCTACCTCCACATTGCTTTCTATCTCACCGGGAGAAGATTCTTCAAGTTCAAAGTATTCATTACCAAGAAAGTTTGATGCATGATCTTCATCACGAAGGGAGCTCAATTCTTTCTTCATTCCTTCCAAGTCTTCATTCAAAGATTATTTTGGAGGTTGTGCACTCTCCTCCTCAACGTCAAATTCAATCTCCTTGGATGGGTTTTCTATTACTCTAGATTCCCATGGAGGTTCTGATGAATCCATATTTAATGATATATTTTGGCTATAATTGGATGAATATCATCACATAAACTCACACTTATTCACCAAAATAGCATACTTTTGTGTTTGATCCCTAAATTGAGCCTAAATGTGAAAACATGCATTTTTGTGCTTAAATTGAGCAATTTAATCTCACTTTTATTCCATTCGATACCGTGAGATGTTTGTTGAGTGATTTCATGTCCTAGAGGCAAGAATGGTTTGGTAGAGGTGGAAAAAAGCATGCAAAAAGGGAGAAAAAATGAAGAAAACAAAGGAGAAAAGCATTTCAGCCTGTGCCCATGCACAGGCTATGCCCATGCTCAAGGCAGAATGGAAATCAGGACCTGCGCGTCCGCACAGGTCTGTGCCCACGCACAGGAGGAAAATCAGCAAGTGTTCCCATGCACAGACCTGTGCATCCGCACAGGTACCAGCGCGTGCCTCCATTAAAATTGCACGTGGACTCGCGTTTTAGGGGCTTTTTGGCCCATTTTTGAAGACTTTGAAGCATATTTAAAGGGGGAAGCAACCATATATCATACCATACACTATCATACTTCATAGAATAGTTCTTAGGAGTAGTTTTAGGGTAGTTTAGGTTAGGTTTTCTCTCAATTCTCTCTTAGGGTTTTCATTAGGTTTTGTAGCATTGTATACTTCAATTTTGGCTTTGGATTTTGCTATCTCATTGTAAGTATTTCTTTAATTTCTCTTTTAATTATTATACTTGTTCTACACTTTCTCATATTTTCATTTCTCTTGCCAATTTATATATAGTCTTACAATTTTGTTTTTCTAGTTGTTGAATTTAATGTTTGATGCTTATTTTATGGTTGTTGAGTTGCTTTTATTGCTTGTTATCATTTATGGTTCATAGCTTTCATCAATTTCCCAATTTTGCCATGCCTTATGTTTATGCCCTCTATGTGTTTGATGAAATTCTAATTTTGATTATGGGGTAGATTTATACTCCTTGGCTTGGGAAAATGAGTTTATGGTTTACTAGAGCCATAATGTCCAATATTTAGTGATAATTCTTGGGTTTTTGGCTGTTATTGTTTCCACTAACGCTAGCTTTTTACTAAGCTAATTAGTAAGTTAGCTAGGATTTGTGGATTAATAACAATCATGCTCACTTAACTTATCCTTCGATGTTAAAGGTTGAGTTAGTGAGATTAATCCATCATAATTATCATAGTTGTGGTTATGGCAAGGAAGGGATTCCATAACTCATCCCAAGTCAAGGTTCCATTTATGCTTTGAACCACTTTTTTATTACTTTTTAGCCTTACTTGTTTATATTACATAAATAGTTCTTTTGTCCTTTCATTGCTTCATTAATTGCAATTTTGGCTTGTTCTTTAATTACCTTATTTGTTTGTGCTCAATAATTTAAAACGCCCTTGCTTTCTCACAACCAAAATTGTGTGCACTCATTGGCACTAGTTCCTAAGGAGAACGGCCTGGGAGTCTAAATACTCTCGGTTAATATTTGCTTTGAATTGTGACATATCTTTAGGATTATAATTTGATTGATGATCAATGGTTGGGTTTGGACTATACTTGCAACGTCAATCCTATTTTTAGTGCAAAACTCCAAACCCATGCTTTTGGTCATTGTCAAATTCTGGTGCTGTTGCCGGGGAGCTAGCGTCATGAATGCTATATTTTGGTTGTTGTAAATATGTGTATAGTGTGAATAGATACTTTTTGGTTCTTTCTTTGCTTTTCTTTTGGTAATTAAGATTTTGTTTATTTTGTTAATTGATGTCTTTAGTTTTTATTTTCTATTTCCTCTACGAGTTATCACCCTCTTGGTTTGGAGTTAGGTTGTTCTTATTTTATAGAGCTTGATAACTTCAAATTTGGATTGCATCATGGGATTGGAGCATCAATTTTGGAGGGAGCAACCTCCTCTATACTACAATGAACCAACCCCTCCCCAATATGCATACCCAAATCAAGAATATGATGGGTTTTACATTGATTATGCACCACCACCACTATATGCCTATGACTCATACCCTCAACATAACCCTCAATCACTACATTTCCAAACACCACACCACTACTACCATCCACCTTCTCACATACCACCTCAAAATACTTACCAACATGAGTCACCTCCCATACATACAACCTTTTTCCCACCCAATGAACCTTCTCCCCTATCTAATTGTAGAGTTCTCCAACCCTTGTCCCAAGAAGATCAAGACCTTCAAGCCTTTCTCCAAGAGCAAGAAGGATTCCGAAAGACACAAGGGCAATTTGTGGCTACCATAGCCGAAGCAGCGAACCGCTTGGTTCTTCTACGCTCATCTGATCAAGACACTCTTCTTAGAGGATGTAAGGAAACAATTGAAGGACGTAGAGAAGAGAAGAGCATGGAGCCACAAGGGAAAGAAGAAGGGTTAGAGCATGAAGTGAAACAAGAGGGAGAAAGGGAAGTATGTGAATCGGAGGAGAGAAAGAGAGATATGAGGGAGATTGATCAGGTTGAGGATTCCATCATTAATGATTTTTTTGTCTTCCTTGATCAATCCCCTTGTTGATCCTAATGAGCCTCTTTCCATTGAGTTTGAGAGAGACATGGAGGTAGACTTCTCACAACCTCTATGTTATGATTTGAGTGATGGGGAAGAGGAAGTTGGTGAGGAAGCAATTCCGGTCCAAGAACATGTTGAGTGGGTGGCAATTTCACCTATGAGCTTTGTTGGCCCCCATCAATATGCTATCTTCAAGCAAGACTCATTTCAAAGCAATGTCCCATAAATTTTTCATATAGTTCATGAAATTGCATCAATTGAATGAGAATTCACCAATTCTATGGTCTTTTTAGATAAGAGAAAGGGGTAGATGATGAAAGTCATCAACTGATATGCTTGTTTGTTCTGTGCTTATGTTGCCTCCAAAGGGTGCTACCGTATCGTAATGCTGGCGTTTGCGCAGTTGGGGCGCCCTTTTTGGTGTCTCCATTTTTTGCTGTTTTGCCCTTATCGATTTCTTTTTCATTTCTGTCTGAGCTGCATGTACTGATGTTTCTTTGTTTTCACTGTTTGTAGGTGTAGTGTATATGTCTCGTAAGAATCTTATTGAGATGTCTACAAAGGTCCCCCTGGTATGGCTGATTGGGAAGACTTTGTAGTTTTGTGTTGTGTGACAGTAGTAGATCGGGAGTTTTGTGAGAAGTTTAGGAGGTTCCACAAGGTGTGTGAGAATAAGGAAGATGAAAAAAACTATGAGCTGGTTGCCCCCGACCCCGAGGAGAGGGTGTGCTTTCCCTCTTTGAGTCATTCTGAGCGCTCCTTTTTTTACGTTTATGACTGTTTTTTCACCAAGTTGGGTATTACCCTTCCCTTTACTGCCTTTAAGACTGATATCCTCGGGACCTGTAACCTTGCCCTTACTCAACTCCATCCTAACTCTTGGGCCTTTATGAAGATCTTTCAGCTTCTTTGTCGCGAGCTAGGTGTCTGACCTTCTATCCATCTTTTCTTATTTCTGTTTGTGTTGACTAAGCCTGGACGACCAAGAAAAAGGCTTATTGGATTTCTTTTAGGGCTACCCAGGGTAGGAAGGCGTTTGCCATTTTCGATGACTCCTTTCATGACTTTAAGAATTTTTATTTTAAGATCCGAGCTGTAGAGAATGTCCATCCTTTTTTCTTAGATGTGAATGATGAGCCTGCCTTTCACCTTTGGTGGCTAGAGAACCCTGTGGTGGCTAAGTATACCATAGAGAGTTTGGATGAGGTGGAGCGGGCCTTCGTGGGCGTGTTGGAGGAGCATTGGGGTCAGGCTCCTCACTTGGATACGAAGAAGTTTTTAGGGGATCCCAACCTTCTCGAGTCTGAGTTAGGTAGTATCTGACCTCTTGCTCTACTTTTGAATCTATTTTGTTGCGTTTCTGATGATGTTTTTGTTTTCTTTTTCAGAGATGGCTTCGGATTCTGATTCCATGAAATATTTGCGCAAGACCAAGAAGACTGTGGCCGCCCAGAATCTCCAAAAGAAGGTGGCAGGCAACCTGGCGTTGAATGCCAGAATGGGTGCCATTCTGGGCATTCAATGCCCACCAAGTAGGGACAACAGCGTTAAACACCAGAATGCAGCCATTCTGGGCGTTTAACGCCAGCAAGACAAACAAGGGAGGTAATTTCCAAAACCTTATCTTTTCTTCATTCACCCTATCATTTTAAATTTCAATTTTGAAATACCAAGATTTTTAAGTCAAATCTTTTTCAAATTCAAATTGATTTCAAATTTAAAACATTTTTAAATCTTTTCAAATCTTTTTCAAAACCTCATATCTTTTTCAACTAGCTTTCAAATTCTTTCAAAATCTTTTCTTATCCTTAGTAATTCGGGTTCATATCTTTTATTAAACATTAAAATCTTCTTCTTACTTCTTATCTTATCTTTTATATCTTGTTTATCCCTTTCATATCGTTTTCATATCTTTCAGGTTTAACAAATTATCTTTTTCTATCTTTTTCAAAACTTCTTTATCTTTCTTTTAAGATTGAATTTGAAAATCCCTACCCCCTCCCTATATATATATGTGCTCCCTTCTCACTTATTCCCCACCTCTCCATTCGAGGATGAGCAAACCTTTTAAGTTTAGTGTGGAAGGAGCCCTTTTCTCTCATTGAGATTCGAATCCCATGGCTCCAAGAAATGGCAAGACCACTCCAAGAAACAAGAAAGAAGATGACCCAACAGTTGTTTTCAAACCTATTAGATTCTACACCAAGCAACATGAAGACCATTATCACAAAATAATGAGTAAGAGACTAGCAATCCCTGAGGTCAGATTCGAATTAAGAGAAGACGAATACCCAGTGATTCAAGAGCAAATTCAAAAGAGAGGCTGGGAGATTCTAGCCAATCCTGGGATCACTGTTGGATTCAATATGATCCATGAATTCTATGCAAATATGTGGATGACAGATAAGCAAAAGAAAGATGGAACAATATTCCATACTTTTTGCACTATGGCCAGGGGGAAGATCATCTATTTTCATCTGGATAGAGTGAGAGAGATCTTTAAATTACCTTTGCAAAGGGATGACCTTGATTCCTACAATAGAAGGGTGGTGGCTAACCCTAAGCTGGATCAAGTCCTAGAGGACATTTGCCTGCTTGGAACTCAATGGATTGAGGAAGCAAAAGGCAAGCCAAACTAGCTAAAAATAATGAACCTTAAGCCAATTGCTAGAGGATGGCTAGACTTTATTGGGAGTTCTATACTCCCTACTAGTAACCATTCTAAAGTCACAATTCAGAGAGCTGTGATGATTCACTGCATCATGATGGGGAATGAGGTAGAAATTCACCAAATAATCCTCCGTGAAATGTACAAGTTGGCAAACAGGATGTCTACTCATGCCATACTGGCCTATCCTAACCTTATCTTTCGCCTATGCAAAGAGGCTAAACTCCTACTTCATGCAGACACATTTATTCCAGTGAAAAGTCCAATCACCAAGCAGGTGATGAAAAGCTATAAGATACCAGAGGATCATCCTAAAAGGAAGGCACCTGAGCCTCCCCAAGAGATCCGTCCAATTGAATATTGGGATCAGTTGAAAGCATCTGCGATGCAACTGCAAACAACCTTGGATCAATTAAAAGAGGAGCAGAAAAATTAGACTAGCATGATTTGCAAACTGGTCAAAGATCAAGAGAAGCAGGGTGTGAGATATAGGAGTTGAAGCACCAGAAGCTCTCCCCCGAAGAGCCCAGCGCCCCTCAAGCTTGAGGTTGTTGAGTTTCAGCCTTCTGACTATTCCAATTCCTAATTTTCTTATTTCTGTTATTGATGCCAAGGCATCTTAGGCCAGTTTCACTAGCCTTCTTCTTTTGTTTTTATTAGGTTTTATGCACTTTCTTGTGCATTATGAAGTTTTAGAAATTGGCATCGACACGCACGCGTGGGCAATGCGTACGCGTGAGCGTTGTAGTTTCACACTCCACGCGCACGTGTGAGTGACGCGCACGCGTGAGTATACCAACGTTGGAGGGAATGTTACCAACCCAATGCTGAGGCCAACGTCTGCGATAAGTTTTCAAAAATTGGAGTTGGGAAAATTGCAATAGCGCGGAAGCGTTAGTGATGCGTACACGTGGACGTGCAGTCTTTTCCCAACCTCGCGCGCGCATTGACGATGCGCACGCGCGAGATAGCAAAATCGACCATTCACGCGTACGCGTGACCAGGCGAACGTTGGAGCCCCCATGTTGAGTGATAAACCCCATTTTTAGGGTTTATCTTGTGCTTAATTTAGGGGATTTTATGACCTTTTACCCACATTTATTCAATGAAATAGCATGGTTTCATGATTGTTTCCTAATTTGTGCTTAAGTGTGAAAATATGCTTTTTAGGCCCTTAATTGTTAATTTTGATTCACCTTTGATTCCACTAGATGCCTTGATATGTTTGTTAGTGAATTCAGATTGGAAAGGCTAGGAATGGATCAAAGGGATGGAGAGGAAAAGCATGCAAGTGGAGAACTCATGAAGAAACAAGAATTTGGGAAGCTGAGATTGACACGCACGCGCAGCAGACGCGCACGCGTGGATTGTGGAGTCGCATGGTGACGCGTACGCGTGGATAGCAAATTGTCAAGCGACCATACGCGTGACCCACGCGTACGCGTCGATGCTCGCACGTGACTCACTTAAAGACAATCCACTAGGGGCGATTTCTGGGCTTCCTAGGCCCAAATCAAACTCACCTCTGATGCTATTTAACCCAAGGAATGAAGAGGGATCAACCATGCGACATCATATTCACGCGTGCGTGTCTGCCACCCGTGGGCGTCGATGAATACATCCCAAATCCTTGATTTTTCCTGAGTTCTCCGTTTTGCATGCTTTTCTCTTCACTCCTTTGATCCATTCCCAGCCTTTTGAACCTGAAATCACTCAGCAAATGCATCAAGGCATCTAGTGGACTAAAAGGTGAATTAAAATTAGCAATTTAAGGGCTTAAAAAATATGTTTTCACTCTTAAGCACAAATTAGGAGAAAATCATGAAATCATGCCATTTTATTGAATAAATGTGGAAAAAATTGATAAAATCCACCCAATTCAGCATAAAATGTACCACGAAATAGTGGTGCATCGAATCTCCCCACACTTAAACTAAGCATGTCCTCATGCTAAACCAAGAAAGAGACAGAGGGTATCAACATTTATTCAATGCAAACTACCTAAATGCAATCTACCTACAACCTATCTAAATGGATGCAATTACTTGGTCAAAATAAATCAATTCCCAAGAAAATCAATATAAGCATAAGGGCCAAAGGTATTAACACCCAAGCAAAACCACAATTGAATTGAGTTATTAAAGATTTTACAACTTGCAGGAAAAGAGATGATCATAGGTGAAAACATGTAATTGAGCAACCCAACCCTCACCGAATGTGTATCCGCTCTAATTGCTCAAGTGTTTGGGGTTTATTCACTCAATTCTCCCCTAATCATGCTTTCCAAGATTTATTTTTCATCTAACAGTCAACAATTATTTCATGCATGCATACAAATATCATGAGGTCTTATTCTTAGGTTGTAATGGGGCTAGGGTTAAGGTAGGATGCATATGGTCAAGTGGACTTGAAATTTGAATCTTTGATTAACCCAAGCTTCCTACCTAACCTATATAACAACCTATACAATTCTACACACACCTAACTACCCATTCTTCACTTTTCCACACACTCATGCGTTCTCTTTTTTATTGCAACTCATATGTATTGACTTTTATTGAACTCTACTTTGGGGCATTTTGTCCCCTTTTTATTGCTTTATTTTTCTTTTTCTTTTGTATATATATGCAAATTAAGAAAATGCAACTAAAAATCCTAAAAGCCCTAAGAATGAAATGCAAAAGTGTTGGGATTAGAAATTTGTCACCCAAAAACGCCGACTGATCGGACGAACTCCCCACACTTAAAAGTTTGCACCATCCTCGTTGCATTCAAAGATGAACAAGGGGGTACGGTGACTTTCCGGGTTGCCACCTTCAGCTGGTGGATCAACCAGTTGCTACATGTTCTTTCTTCCCGCTTTTGTCTTTGCCTAAGATGACTCACCCTGAAAATATAAAATAAGATAAGAAGACAAGTAAATGCAAAAGCAAGGAAGCATATATTGTTGGAATGAGGTAATAATCACTAGAATGAAGTGAGTGACCCAATGTGCGACATGGATAAAAGTAAGTGTGAATTCTAAGTTGCGCACAATTAGAACACACACACTAACATGAAAATCTATCAACCTATGAATGTGTGCCTGACAACCACCTTCGTTCTACCTTCGATTGAATGAGTATCTCTTGGATTCCTTAATCAGAATCTTCGTGGTATAAGCTAGAATCCATTGGCAGCATTCTTGAGAATCCAGAAGGTCTAAACCTTGTCTGTGGTATTCCGAGTAGGATTCAGGGGTTGAATGACTGTGACAAGCTTCCCACTCACAAGGGTTGGGCGTAGTGACAGACGCAAAAGGATCAATGGATCCTATTCCAGCATGAGTGAGAATCGACAAATGATTAGCCATGCGGTGACAGCGCACCTGGACCATTTTCACTGAGAGGACGGATGGTAGCCATTGACAACGGTGATCCACCAACACACAGCTTGCCATAGGAGGAACCTTGCGTGCGTGAAGAAGAAGACAGGGGGAATGCAGAGATTCAGAAGACAAAGCATCTCCAAAACTCCAACATATTCTCCATTACTGCATAACAAGTATTTAATTCATGCTCTTTTATTTTTCGCAATCCAAACTGATAATTATAATTGATATCCTGACTAAGAATTACAAGATAACCATAGATTGCTTCAAGCTAACAATCTTCGTGGGATTCGACCCTTACTCACGTAAGGTATTACTTGGACGACCTAGTGCACTTGCTGGTTAGTGGTACGAGTTGTGAAAAGTGTGATTTACAATTCATGCACCAAGTTTTTGGCACCGTTGCCGGGGATTGTTCGAGTTTGGACAACTGACGGTTTATTTTGTTGCTTAGATTAGGAAAAATTTTTCTTTTTTGGTTTAGAGTCTTCTATCATTGTTTTTGGTTAAATTTTTTTAAAATTCTTATTTTCTCTTTTTTAAATTTTTCGAAAATTTTTACAAACTAATAATTCAGTTTTCCTGTTTGAGTTTAGTTTCATATTTTAAGTTTGGTGTCAATTGCATGTTTTTATTTTCTTTTAAATTTTTGAATTTATATTCATTGTTATTTCTTAATCCTCAAGTTGTTCTTGTTTATTTTCCTTGTTTGATCTTTAGTTTTTCTTTTTTTGTGATTTTTCTTGTTTTTCTTGTGCTTTTTCAAAATATCAGTTTTCAAAAAAAAAAAAAATTTATACATTAAATACCTTATTAAAACACTTTAAATTTATAACTCAATTGGCTAGAGCGTTGTGTTTTTGTTCCTGGAAATTAGGAATTTTCCTTTTAAAACTTTTTCAAAAATAATTTTTCTTTGATTAAATCTGGTGCCAAACTTTTAAGTTTGCTGTTCTCTTGTTATTTTTCTTTAATTTTCGAAAAGTTATTCTTAGTTTTCTAAAAGTTTTAAGTTTGGTGTTCCTTTTTATGTTCTTGAATCTTTGAATCTTGTTCTTGTTGTTCTTGTGAGTCTTCAAGGTGTTCTTGAGTCTTCTTCAAGGTGTTCTTGAGTCTTCAAGATTTTCTAAAATTTTTAAGTTTGGTGTTCCTTGGTGTTTTCCCTCCAAAATTTTCAAAAATAAGGAGCATTGGATCTAAAAATTTTAAGTTTTGTGTCTTTTTATTATTTTTCTCTTTCCTCATTGAATTCAAAAATATCTTTTCCCTTTATTTTAACTGATTTTTCAAAAATTACATCTCATCCAAAATCCCTCTGAGGACAGTAAGAGCCCAGAGAGGAATGATTCTGGTTCTCAAACACAAGAAAAGGATGGAGAGATGGTGTTAAACGCCCAACCCATGCTCAGTTCTAGCGTTCAAACACCATAAACAAGCAAGGAGTTGGCATTAAACGCCCAAAGGAAGCTCAGTTCTGGCGTTCAAACAACAGGAACAGGTAAGAAGTTGGCGTCCAACGCCAATCCAGCTTCCACCCCTGGCATTCAAACGCCAGTGAGGGATTAGACACACACAAGTGCTGATAACAACCCCTCTAAAAAGGCTTCTCCAACCACCTCTGTAGGAAATAAACCTGCAGCAACCAAGGTTGAAGAATACAAAGCCAAAATGCCTTATCCTCAAAAACTCCGCCAAGAGGAGCAGGATAGGCAATTTTCTCGCTTTGCAGACTATCTCAGGACTCTTGAAATAAAGATTCCGTTTGCAGAGGCACTTGAGCAAATACCTTCTTATGCCAAGTTCATGAAAGAGATCTTGAGTCATAAGAAGGATTGGAGAGAAACTGAAAGAGTTCTCCTCACTAAAGAATGCAGTGCAGTCATTCTGAAAAGCTTTCCAGAAAAGCTTAAAGATCCTGAGAGCTTTATGATACCATGCACATTGGAGGGTAATTGCACCAAGACAGCTTTATGTGATCTTGGGGCAAGTATCAATCTAATACCTGCATCCACTATCAGAAAGCTTGGTTTAACCGAAGAAGTCAAACCAACCCGGATATGTCTCCAACTTGCTGATGGCTCCATTAAATACCCATCAGGCGTGATTGAAGACATGATTGTC
Source organism: Arachis ipaensis (assembly GCF_000816755.2). Classification (NCBI taxonomy): domain Eukaryota; kingdom Viridiplantae; phylum Streptophyta; class Magnoliopsida; order Fabales; family Fabaceae; genus Arachis; species Arachis ipaensis. The sequence goes on along the minus strand of NC_029790.2, from coordinate 49,789,836 downwards.
AGGGTTGGGCCATTCGCCTTCCCCAATGACTTTGTAGTGCTGGAAATGGAGGAGCACAAGAGTGCTACTCTCATTCTAGGAAGACCTTTCCTAGCAACTGGACGAACTCTCATTGATGTCCAAAAGGGGGAAGTAACCGTGAGAGTCAATGAGGATGAGTTTAAGTTGAATGCTGTCAAAGCCATGCAGCATCCAGACACACCAAAAGACTGCATGAAAGTTGATCTTATTGACTTTTTAGTAGAGGAGATCAACATTGCTGCGAGTCTCGAATCAGAGCTGGAAGACATCTTTAAAGATGTTCAGCCTGATCTAGAGGATTCAGAGGAATTGAAAAAGCCTCTGGAAATTCCTCAGGAAGAAGAAAAACCTCCTAAACCCGAGCTCAAACCATTACCACCATCCCTGAAATATGCATTTCTGGGAGAAGGTGACAGTTTTCCAGTGATCATAAGCTCTGCTTTGAATTTACAGGAAGAGGAAGCACTACTTCAAGTGCTAAGGACACACAAGACAGCTCTTGGGTGGTCCATAAGTGACCGTAAGGGCATAAACCCAGCTAGATGCATGCACAAGATCCTATTGGAGGATGATGCTAAGCCAGTGGTTCAACCACAGAGGCGGTTAAATCCAGCCATGAAGGAAGTAGTGCAGAAAGAGGTCACCAAGTTACTGGAGGCTGGGATTATTTATCCTATTTCTGATAGCCCCTGGGTGAGCCCTGTTCCAGTTGTCCCCAAAAAGGGAGGCATGACAGTGGTTCATAATGAAAAAAATTAACTGGTTCCTACAAGAATAGTTACAGGGTGGCGCATGTGTATTGACTACAGAAGGCTCAATACAGCCACCAGAAAGGATCATTTTCCTTTACCATTCATAGACCAGATGCTAGAGAGACTAGCAGGTCATGATTTTTACTGCTTTTTGGATGGCTATTCAGGTTACAACAAAATTGTAGTAGATCTCCAGGATCAAGAGAAAACTGTATTTACATGTCCATCTGAAGTATTTGCCTACAGAAGGATGCCATTTGGGCTGTGTAATGTACCTGCAACCTTTCAAAGATGCATGCTCTCTATTTTCTCTGATATGGTGGAAAAATTTTTGGAAGTCTTCATGGATGACTTCTCAGTATATGGAGACTCATTCAGCTCCTGTCTTGATCACCTGACACTAGTTCTGAAAAGATGCCAAGAGACTAACCTGGTTTTAAACTGGGAAAAATGTCACTTTATGGTGACTGAAGGGATTGTCCTTGGGCATAAAATTTCGAACAAGGGAATAGAGGTGGATCAAGCTAAAGTGGAAGTAATTGAAAAATTACCACCACCTGCCAATGTTAAGGCAATCAGAAGCTTTCTGGGGCATGCAGGATTCTATAGGAGGTTTATAAAGGATTTTTCAAAAATTGTAAAACTTCTGAGCAATTTGCTAGCTGCTGACATGCCATTTGTGTTTGACACAGAGTGTCTGCAGGCATTTGAAACCCTGAAAGCTAAGCTGGTCACAGCACCAGTTATTTCTGTACCAGACTGGACATTACCATTCGAATTAATGTGTGATGCCAGTGACCAAGCCATTGGTGCAGTATTGGGGCAGAGGCACGACAAGCTCCTGCATATCATTTATTATGCTAGCCGTGTTTTAAATAATGCCTAGAAAAATTACACAACCACAGGAAAGGAATTGCTTGCAGTAGTTTATGCCATTGACAAGTTTAGATAATACTTAGTAGGATTAAAAGTGATTGTGTACATTGACCATGCTGCTCTTAAATATCTACTTACAAAGCAGGATTCAAAACCCAGGCTCATAAGATAGGTCTTGCTTCTGCAAGAGTTTGATATAGAAATAAGAGACAGAAAAGGGACAGAAAACCAAGTGGCTGATCATCTGTCCCGGATAGAGCCAGTAGAAGGGGCGTCCTTTCCCTCTATTGAAATCTCTTAAACCTTTCTCGATGAGCATTTGTTTGCCATTCAGGAAACACCATGGTTTGCAGACATTGCAAACTATAAAGCTGCAAAGTTCATACCCAAGGAGTACAGCAGGCAACAAAAGAAAAAATTAATTACTGATGCAAAGTACTACTTGTGGGATGAACCCTATCTCTTTAAAAGATGTGCAGACGGAATAATCCGTAGGTGTGTGCCTAGAGAAGAAGCACAGAAGATCTTATGGCATTGCCATGGATCACAATATGGAGGCCATTTCAGAGGTGAGCGAACAGCCACCAAGGTCCTCCAATGTGGCTTCTACTGGCCTACCCTATATAGAGATTCCCGAGAGTTTGTACGTAACTGTGACAGCTGCCAAAGAGCTGGTAATCTATGCAGTCGACTATGTATCTAAATGGGTAGAAGCCATTGCCACACCCACTAATGATACTAAGACCGTGCTGAAGTTCCTCCAGAAACATATCTTCAGTAGGTTTGGTGTCCCTAGAGTACTAATCAGTGATAGGGGCACTCACTTCTGCAACAAACAGCTTTACTCTGCCATGGTCCGGTATGGAATTAGCCACAAAGTGGCAACTCCATATCATCCACAGACAAATGGGCAAGCTGAAGTCTCTAATAGAGAACTAAAAAGAATCCTGTAAGTACCCGTAGAAAGGATTGGGCAAGAAGCTTGGATGATGCTCTGTGGGCTTACAGAACAACATTCAAGACTCCTATAGGGACCTCTCCATACCAGCTTGTGTATGGTAAGGCCTGTCATCTGCCCATGGAACTGGAATACAAAGCCTACTGGGCAACCAGATTCCTAAACTTTGATGCCAAATTAGCTGGAGAAAAAAGATTGCTCCAGCTGAATGAGCTAGAGGAATTCAAACTCACTGCTTTCGAAAATGCCAAGCTTTACAAAGAAAAAGCAAAAAGGTGGCATGACAGAAAGGTGTCATCTAGAGTCTTTGAACTAGGACAGAAGGTTCTGTTGTTTAACTCTAGGCTCAGGCTATTCCCCTGGAAACTGAAATCCCAGTGGAGTGGACCATATGTGATTACAAGTGTATCACCATATGGCTATGTGGAGCTTCAAGACATTGATTCTAATAAGAAGTTCATTTTTAATGGACAGAGAATCAAACATTATCTTGAAGGCAATGTTGAGCAAGAATGCTAAAGGCTGAGGCTAGATTAAAAAGCTCAGCAAGGTCCAGCTAAAGACAATAAAGAAGCACTTGCTAGGAGGCAACCCAGCCATTAGCAAAACTCTTTCTGTTATTTTATTTTATTCTATTCTTCATTTTATTTATTTTTAAAGCATATAAGTTCAATATTAACAACGTAAAGAATCAATTGCATAAGTTCACACGGCTACAGAAGGATTCAGAGCACAAAACAGGAAAAAGGAGCTCACTGGCAAGAAAACGCCAGTAAGAGGCACAATTGGGTGTTAAACGCCCAAAAGGAGCATCTACTGGGCATTTAACGCCAGTAGAGATAGCCATCTGAGCGTTAAACGCCAGAAAGAAGCAGCTTCTGGGCGTTTAACGCCAGATTTACAGCATCCTGGGCGTTCAGAAAAACTCTCAGTGACAAAGGAGTTTTTGGCGTTTAACGCCAGCTAGAAGCAACAGCTGGGCGTTAAACGCCCAGACCAAGCACCAATTGGGCATTAAACGCCCATAACATGCAGCAGTTGGGCATTTAACACCAGGATTGTGGGGAGTAGGCAATTTCGTTTTCAATTCAAATTTTTTCCATTTTTTATGTTTCAATTCATGATTTCTTGCACAAACATGTTACAAATCCTAATTTTTCAAATCGTTTTTCAAAAGATATCAAATGTATCTTAATTCATAAACCCTTTTTTTTATCCTCTTCAAATTATTTTCAAATCCTTTTCAAACCAAATCTATCTCTTTTCCTTCTACAATCTTTTCAACTCATCAATATCTTTTTCAAATCTTCACAACATCTTTTTCAAAACAAATCTATCTTTTTCAAATATCTTCCATATTATTCATATCTTTTAAAATTTTAAAGTGCATCCTTTTCCTATCATACTTCTCTTTTACAAATCATATCATTTATCATATCTTCTTCAAAATTTTCGAAAACCCACCCCCCTTCCCTTTAAATCCTAGTTCGGCCTCCCCCCCCACTTCCACAATTCGGACTTGGCTCTCCTCATATCCTTCTCCTTTCTTTTCTTTTGCTTGAGGACAAGCAAACCTCTAAGTTTGGTGTGTTTATCCGTGATCACTAAGCCAATACCCACTAAGATCATGGCTCCTAAGGGAAAACAAACCAATTCAAGAGGCAAGAAAGAGAATATTCTAAAACCACTTTGGAATCAAGGGAAGTTCTTAACCAAAGAACATTCAGACCATTACTACAAAATAATGGGTCTAAGGTCAGTGATCCCGGAAGTTAAATTTATTCTGAAAGAAGACGAATATCCAGAGATCCAAGAGCAAATTCGAAACAGGAGCTGGGAAGTCCTAGCTAATCCTGAAACAAACGTGGGAAGAAACATGGTTCAAGAATTCTATGCAAATCTGTGGCGGACAGACAGGCAGAGAATAGCGGAAACCGCATTCTATGACTATAGAACTCTGGTTAGAGGGAAGATTGTTCACACCCACCCTGACAAAATAAGGGAGATCTTCAAGCTGCCTCAACTGCAAGATGAGCCATACTCCTTTAATAGGAGAATAATGAGATCAAACCTGAACTTGGACAAGATCCTAGAGGACATATGTCTCCCTGGAGCTAAATGGACAACCAACATAAAGGGTGCCCCGAACCAACTCAAAAGAGGAGATCTCAAACTAGTCGCCAGAGGCTGGCTGGACTTCATTGGGTGCTCTATATTGCCCACTAGCAACCGCTCTGAGGTCACCATCAGAAGAGCAGTGATGATTCATTGCATTATGCTGGAAAAAGAAGTGGAAGTTCATCAGCTGATTGCTTGTGAGCTTTACAAGATTGCAAACAAGAACTCCAAAGATGCCAGAATGGCTTATCCAAGCTTGGTCTCTCTGTTATGTAAAGATGCTAGGATAAAAATGGGAGTAGATGAGTACATCCCAGTTGAGCTACCAATCACCAAAAAGTCTATGGAAGGACAACAAGTACAGGACGAACCCATCAAGAGGAGAGCACAGGAGTTCCTCCCGGAAATCCCTCAAATTGAATACTGGGAGCGCCTAGAAGCATCTGTCACCAAGTTGCAAGAAGCTGTGGATCAACTGAAGGAAGAACAGTAAAATCAAAACAGCATGCTCTGCAAACTGCTTAGAGAACAAGAAGAGCAAGGGCGTGAACTGAAGGAACTGAAGAGCCAGAAGCTATCTCTTGAAGGGCCAAGCACTCCACAGACTAAAGAAGCATCCACCTCCCAAATTCAAGGTTGTTGAGTTCTAATCTTAGTCTTAACTCTGTGATAATTGTTCTTATTAAAAATTTACCTTAGAAATTATAGATGAGTAGTAGTAATTAGTATCTCTATTTTTATTTTATCTCCAATTAAGCTATAATTTATTTTTCTCATCATCATCAAACATGAATAAAATAGCATATTTTTAGAATAAGGAGGCAATATTTTTTCGAGTTCTTAATAAGGAAAATTCTAGTTATCTATATGTGGTGGCAATGCTTTTTGTCTTCTGAATGAATGCCTGAACAGTGCATGTTTTTTATATTGAATTTTATGAATGTTAAAATTGTTGGCTCCTGAAAGAATGATGAACAAGAGAAATGTTATTGATGATCTGAGAAATCATGAAATTGATTCTTGAAGCAAGAAAAAGCAGCAAAAAAAAAAAAGAAGAAGAAGGAGCAGTAGAAAAAGCCAGTAGCCCTTAAAACCAAAAGGCAAGGGTAAAAAGGATCTAAGGCTTTGAGCATTAATGGATAGGAGGGTCTAAAAGGAATAAAATCCTGGCCTAAGTGGCTAAACTAAGCTGTCACTAACCATGTGCTTGTGGCGTGAAGGTGTCAAGTGAAAACTTGAGACTGAGCGATTAAAGTCGAGGTCCAAAGCAAAAATAGAGTATGCTTAAGAACTCTGGACACCTCTAATTGGGGACTTTAGCAAAGCTAAGTCACAATCTAAAAAGGTTCACCCAGTTATGTGTCTGTGGCATTTATGTATCCGGTGGTAATACTGGAAAACAAAGTGCTTAGGGCCACGGCCAAAGACTCATAAAATAGCTGTGTTCAAGAATCAACATACTAAACTAGGAGAATCAATAATACTATCTGAATTCTGAGTTCCTATGGACGCCAATCATTCTGAATTTCAAAGGATAAAGTGAGATGCCAAAACTGTTCGGAAACAAAAAGCTACTAGTCCCGCTCATCTAATTAGAATATGAGCTTCACTTAAAACTCTGAGATATTATTGCTTCTTGATTTCTTTTTATCCTATTTTATTTTTCTAGATGCTTGGGGACAAGCAACAGTTTAAGTTTGGTGTTGTGATGAGCGGATATTTTATACGCTTTTTGGGGGTAATTTCATGTAGTTTTTAGCATGTTTTAGTTAGTTTTTGGTATATTTTTATTAGTTACTAGGCAAAATTCATATTTCTGGACTTTACTATGAGTTTGCGTGTTTTTCTATGATTTCAGGTATTTTTTGGCTGAAATTGAGGGAGCTGAGCAAAAATCTGATTCAGGCTGAAAAAGGACTGCAGATGCTGTTGGATTCTGACCTCCCTACACTCAAAATGGATTTTCTGGAGCTACATGAGTTCAAATGGCACGCTCTCAATTGCGTTGGAAAGTAGACATCCAGGGCTTTCCAGCAATATATAATAGTTCATACATTGCTAAAAGATAAATGACGTAAACTGGCGTTCAACGCCAGTTCCATGTTGCATTCTGGCGTTAAACGCCAGAAACAGGTTACAAGTTGGAATTAAACGCCAGAAACAGGTTACAACCTGGCGTTTAACTCTGGAAATGGCCTAGGCACGTGTAAAGCTCAAGTCTCAGCCCCAGCACACACCAGGTGGGCCCCAGAAGTGGATTTCTGCAATATCTATCTTAGTTTACTCATTTTCTGTAAGCCTAGGTTACTAGTTTAGTATTTAAACAACTTTTAGAGATTTATTTTGTATTTGATGACAATTTTAGATTTGAACTTTGTACTCTTTAACAGCATGAGTCTCTAAACTCCATTGTTGGGGGTGAGGAGCTTTGTTGTGTCTCGATGAATTAATGTAATTATTTCTGTTTTCTATTCAAACACGCTTGTTTCTATCTAAGATGTTCATTCGCACTTCAATATGATGAATGTGATGATCCGTGACACTCATCACCATTCTCAACCTATGAATGTGTGCCTAACAACCACCTCCGTTCTACCTTCGATTGAATGAGTATCTCTTGGATTCCTTAATCAGAATCTTCGTGGTATAAGCTAGAATCCATTGGCAGCATTCTTGAAAATCCGGAAAGTCTAAACCTTGTCTGTGGTATTCCGAGTAGGATTTAGGGATTGAATGACTGTGACGAGCTTCACACTCACAAGGGTTGGGTGTAGTGACAGACGCAAAAGGACCAATGGATCCTATTCCAGCATGAGTGAGAACTGACAGATGATTAACCATGCGGTGATAGTGCACCTGGACCATTTTCACTGAGAGGACAGATGGTAGCCATTGACAACGGTGATCCACCAACACACAGCTTGCCATAGGAGGAACCTTGCGTGCATGAAGAAGAAGACAAGGGGAAAGCAGAGATTCAGAAGACAAAGCATCTCCAAAACTCCAACATATTCTCCATTACTGCATAACAAGTATTTAATTCATGCTCTTTTATTTTTTGCAATCCAAACTGATAATTATAATTGATATCCTGACTAAGAATTACAGGATAACCATAGATTGCTTCAAGCCAACAATCTCCGTGGGATTTGACCCTTAAAAACCAAAATAAAAATTAAATTCATAAGGATATTTAAGTAATTTACTATATTCGGGGATTATGGGGAATACGGGGACGGGGACGGGGATCCCCGCTCGGGTCCCCGCATCTGCTTCGGGGGAATTTTGTCCCCCATCCCCGTCCCCGCAGGGAAAATTCCCCGCTATCGGGGCCCCATTCGGGGCGGTCCCCGCGGGGATCCCCGCTTCCTGGGGATTTTTGACACCCCTATTCTGAGCAGCTTCAAACAGATTTTCAGGCTCCCGGGGTGATAAATATCAGAATATTTTCCAGGATCCCAAACTTTGGTTCTAAATCTGTCTTCGTTTTGATCTATACTTTTCCATCCGGGCGGTTTGGAAATTAGATTCTCACCAAGATGACCAAATGTTTTCCGAGATCCATTCGATTGAACGTGATACCAATCCGTGTACTTCGAGTTGAAGTGTGGAACCTTATTGAACCTTGTGCACCAGCTCTGAGTGCGAGCCATTTCCCTCTTACTCTTAAAGCCGCAGAGAGCTCTAAGCTGGCCATCTGTTTCAAGCAAACCATATTCAAGTGGAAAAGTAAAGATTAAAGCTAAGGATTGTACCCACTTGAAGCTTGTATTAGGCGGTAGTGGCCTTGGGGAAGGTGTTTCTGGTGGTTCTGTAAGTTCTACTCCCTTGTGCTCTTCTGTGAATTCCTCCACTTCCTTGTAAGGTTCTTCAAATGCATCTGAGTCCTGGTCAAAGTCTTCTATGTCTTCCTTATCACTTGAGTCATAGATTGGAGGTTGAGAGAAATCTACCTCCACGTCATCTTCGTATTCACTTGGGGAAGATTCTTCGATCTCAGAGAATTCACTTGCGGATGCAAGTTCATTACTAAGAGAACTTGACTTGTGACTATCATCATCAAGGGAATTTGTGTCCTGGGTTATTCCGTCTAGTTCTTCATAAACGACTTGCCTTGGGGATTGTGCAATATCCTCCTTAGCATCAACTGTAACGTCCTTGACGGAGTTCTCCTCAACTCTGGATTCCCATGGAGGTTCAGCGTCTCCTAGATCTTCAACCAACTCTTCTTCTTGTACAATGACAGCATCTTCTACTTGTTCTAGTATGAATTCATGCTCTTTCTTGTCCACTGGAGTTTCTAGTGTCTCCATCATGCTACGCTTTTCATTAGATTGTCCACATGGGGCTGTGGTTGGTCCTTGAATGTTCGCGCGTCTAGAAGCTAATTGAATTACTGCTTGCTCCAGTTGTCAGATGGTTGTTTGAAGTTTATTTACTGTTGCCTTGAGGCAAACCTCTGATTCTCTGGGTGATGGATTTGGACATGAAACATAGGGAAGTGGTGGTGCTTGGGGGTGATTGGATTGGAACTGGGGTAGGAAAGGATCATACAGTGGCGAATGGTGAAGAAAAGCTTGTGAGTATGGTGGTTCGAGGTTATGTTGAGAGGATGGTCTATAGGCACGGGGTGGGGCTTGTTGGTAGTTACAAGGTTGTCCACCATATCTATCAGTGGGGTATGCATTGTAGAATGGTCGTTGTCCGTGATATCTTGGAGGGTGTTGTTGCCTAAAGGGTTGATTAGATCCTCTTGGCTCCATCCATCCTTGATTGGTCTGACTTTGATGCATATTCCTGCTATAACTTCTATTTCCTTCAACAAAGTTAGAACCAAACTCAAAGCGAGAGGGGTGAGAGTTCATAGTAGCAAATAAAATTAAAATGAAAAAAACAGAAATAAATAAACAAGTAAAAGAAAAATATTTACAATAACCAATAATAAGGCACACGTTAGCAGTTCCCCGGCAACGGCGCCATTTTGAAAGAGCGGAAGATTGATGGTTTAGAAGTTATGGTAAATACTCATTGCAAGTATAGTTACTAAACCAAGCAATCAACCTTTCTTACAAACGTTTTGGTTGTCACAAGTAACAAACCCCTTAAAATTGATAACCGAGTATTTAAACCTCGGGTCGTCTCCTCAAGGAACTGCAGGGAAGTATGTTCTTATTATTGGTTATAGAGATTGTAAATTCGGGATTTTAAGAATGAGGAACAAATATAACAAATGATTTAAATAGCAATTAAAATAAATAAATATTGTAAAGCAAACTTTTGGCAAGGTATGAGAAATTGGAAGTCCAAATTAGTTACCCTTCTCAACAATAAAGAAGATTGAATCTTAATTCCACTTAGTTAACCTTTGCTGAAGCGAAGGAAAGTCAATAGATTAATTAGTTTGATCTTCGAATCCTATTTATTTCCTAAGAAAAGATTGGGATTATTGAAGTTCAATTCAATTGGCAAGATAACAATTATCGATTATGCTGTTGAATTGGATAACTCCTGAGTTACTGATTTCTTAACCAAAACCAAAAGAGAAAAAGTAAATCTAATGGAATAAAAATGCCTTCAGATGGGAAGCAATAATAACTGAAATACCTCAAATAACATTAATAAGGGGAATTATTATCTAACATGAAGGGTTCATAAACTAAATTGGAAAAATAAATAAAAATAAAGAACCTGGGATTGAGAGTCACTCCTAAAACTAAGAGAAGTCCTAAATCCTAAGAGAGAGAGGAGAGAACCTCTCTCAAAACTAGATCTAAATCATGGAAAGTAACTAAATTGGCGAGCTCTCTTATGAATGGATGCATTCCCCCACTATATAGCCTCTAATCTGTGTGTTCTAGGCTGAAAACTAGGTCAAAAGCAGCCCAAAAATCGCCCCCTGCGATTTCTGTTACGTCCAGGTCGCGGGCAAGTGACGCGGAGGCATCGTCCATGCGGCCGCGCGGGTTGAGGTTCGCAGATGCGACGTGGACGCGTCATTCACGTGTTCGCGTCGCCTAACTTCGGGGCAGCTATGGCAAATTATATATCAAATCGAAGCCCCGGATGTAAGCTTTCTAACGCAATTGGAACCGCATCGTTTGGATCTCTGTAGCTAAAGTTATAGCCGTTTGAGTGCGAAGAGGTCAGGCTGGACAGCTTAGCAGTTTCTCCAACTTCTTGTATTCCTTCCACTTTTGCATGCTTCCTTTCCATCCTCTGAGCCATTCCTGCCCTGTAATATCTGAAAACACTTAACACATATATCAAGGCATCTAATGGTAATAAGAGAGGATTAATAATAAGCAAATATAAGATCAAAGAAGCATGTTTTCAATCATAGCACAAAACCAGGAAGGAAAATGTAAAACATGCAAATAGTATGAATAAGTGGGTAAAGAGTTGATAAAAACCACTCAATTGAGTACAAGATAAACCATAAAATAGTGGTTTATCACCCAACTCTCTGGAAAATGTACCAGGAGGGCAGGTGACGCTATCGGCGTGCGCGCGTACAGGGTGCGTACGCGTGCATTGCGCAATTAGCTTTATGGGCGCGTACGCGCCAGGTGCGCGTATGCGCGGGTTGGTTTGTGCCTTACGCCCAATGTTCGCACAGTGCAAGCCTAACGGCCGGGTGTAGAATTTTTGCATCCACGCGTGCGCGTGGATTGTAACGGCCCAACTTCCCGCATGTCATGATCATACTAAATGTTGAACGTTACCAACTTGTTTCCCCAACTTAAGTAATATTTAATAAATATAAGCATGTTCGTTGTTAACACCTCGCGAGTTTCGAGTAATTTTTTTTTAAAACAATAGTAGTTTAGAGTCGCATACATAGAGTATAACAACGAAACATGAGTACACACATTCAAGGAATTGTAAAAGGTAATACATAGAATATCACACCACAATAAACATCATAATGCAGAAGCAGCTCAGTTATACCAGTAAGGAATTATAACACAGCATCCTTCAGTTAGTGACTCATATAATATATACACATATATACATAAGACGTCCCGAGGCCTGGTGATGCCAGGGCATTTTGGCCAGTTTCACTGACCTTTTCTTTACTGTTTTTAGGATAGTTTCATGCATTTTCTTAGGAAATAAGCTAGTCTTGGGTAGATATTCACTTACACCTTGATTCAAGCATACATTGTGCATTTTACATGATTTGATGAGGATTTTGCATGAGTTTAGTAACAAATTGTATTCTTCATTACCCATGACTTGGACTAGAACTTTGATGCACTCTATTGCCTGATTTCAGGACCAAAGGAAGCAAGGAATGGGAGGTAACTTGCAAAGTTAATGAGAAAAGTGACTGCCAATGACGCTCTCGAAGCCATCATTACCCACGTTAAGAGTCACGTTAACTAAGTTAACGTGGACTCTAACATGGCCACTTATGAGTATTGGCCAACGTTAGTGACACCCAACATTGTCACTAATGTTGGAAGCAACCACACAACCCCAAGGAGCCACGTTGACTTCCACGTTAACTTAGTTAACGTGGAGGCTAACGTGAAAGAAGAAGGTGATGGCCAACGTTAGTGACACTCAACATTGTCACTAACATTGGAAGGAGCCACACTAGCCACTATGAGCCACGTTAGTGACACTCAACATTGTCACTAACGTTGGGGATGGCTAAGCAATGCCACGTTAAAGAGCCACGTTAACTAAGTTAACGTGGGCTCTAACGT